>NC_134895.1:3866276-3921276 GCF_041734735.1 Babylonia areolata | reverse complement strand
GCGTCATCCGCCTGCTGGTTGCCGTGGTCACCATCTTCGGCCTCTGCGTGCTGCCCCTCCACCTGCGCAACCTGCTCCACTACTGGAACGTGTACGAGTCTCCAGGGGGCATCTTCGACTTCCTGTCGCCCATCGCTTCCGTCATGATGTACCTCAACTGCGGCCTGAACCCCTTCATCTACTGGATGTTCTCGGACCACTTCCGCCGGAGTCTGCGCGACACGTTGTGCTTCTGGAAGCGGGGCAAGAGGAACGGGTCCAGGCTGCGACTCCACTCGCCCCGACAGCTGAAGAACTCGCTGTTGAAACACGACCCCATGTAACACTGTTAATGTTATGGTCCTAGAGTCAAATCCTGCTTCGGGCGGCTTATCGCAGAGCTGTTTAAAAATACAACATTCAAAGCCTTGTGGCATTGTTGAGTCAATATACATTTTGACACGGTCGTCAGGACGGCGGAAATTCTACAAACGGTGCCTGTCTTCCTGGTCACGCAGAATGGCATAGAATTGTTCGCATTACCGTTGTCAATAAAGTACTTTTTTGTTGTTGTTCTGGGAAGGAAGAAGACGGTGGTTCGCCGTTTTTGCAGCTTCATGGTTTGACACTGTGATTACTCGGACTTTCTTATCCACTCAGCGCTTACTTTGTGCGTCAAGTGCATACCGTTACAGGCAAATTTGGCATTCTGATTCTTCCAAAGGCCTTGCACCTTACCTAGATCACTGAATTTTCTCTGCTCAAGATAAAAGAGGGTGAAAGAACTCCTGCTTGGGATTTCAGCCCGAGATAACTTGTTTGGATAAGGTGATGTGTACCTGTACCAAGCAGCTGAAATGAAAACTGTACCTGTACTGTGAGTGAGAGCAGTGTTTCCTCTGACAGGTGATTCCACCTTTACTCTCCGTCATGACACTGGGCAGCACAGCAGGTGTCGTTGTTTCCAAGCCTGAGTGATGCCAGAATCACTGCCGGTGTGAAAATGCACTTAATTAAGAATCCGTGGCTTCATCAACATAAGTATGATCTCTTGAGAATAGGATTGTGCGTTTATTGGATTTTGCTGCAGTGACCGACTTCCCTTCAATATTTGTGTTTGCTGTGTCTTTTTTCCCCCATTTGTTTTTATTAGTACAAACATGCCTTCGATTGTTCCAACATGCCACACACAGTGTAAGGGTGTCATGACAGATTGCAGTCATGACCTGTCTTTACTATTCAGCAATACTTACTGTATTTCAGAATCAACTAATTCATGACTAAGGCACTGCCCTCCTATGAATTGATACATAGTGCGATTTTATCAGAGAAACTTTGGTAACATCGTGTGTAACGAGAGCGGACCGCTTTCTGCCTTCAGTTCTGTGGAACAGCTGTGAAACCCAAACCAGGAACAGTTCATTAGTACCATCTGAAGTATTCCCCGTACTATGCTGCCTTGTTTGACACTCATCCGAGAATACCCTGGTATTGCAGTTACTAATTACTAACGCACTGCTATAGTTCAAGATATGAAGGGGGAAAAATGAAGTCGGTCTTTCTTTTTCATTCGCCTTACAAAAGCGGACAGTACAACTTTAACTCTTGTCATTTGAATCGGAAGATAATATATTATATTTTCACTATCTCAGGCTTAATCATTTTGTTTTCCCCCTTGAAATCGCTATTCAAACTTAAGAAAACTGATGTTCATGTGTCTTTTTTTTTCTTTTCTTTTCTTTTCTTATCACGTGCGCGTGCTTGCTCAGTTGGCCTGTGTTCACTGGTGGAAAACCCATGCTGTCATACTGTGTATCATCCATCATCCCCCATGCCCCCACCACGATTCCATCTTCTTCAGTCTTGTGTGAGCGCCGGCGCGCACGCATCTGCTTTTTCGTCTGTTGGTTGAAGGGGTGGGGGAGGGGGAGGGAAACCGCCAGTTTGTTCCTTACGTCGTTTTCTTCTTGTTTTGCATGCAATTACTTTTCATACATTTAATCATACAAATGTGCTCGTGCGCTTATTAAGTTTTGGGTTAAAATCTCGATTAAAAAGCAGTTAATCTTTCCAAATTGTGCCCCTCTATTTTTGCCAATTTTCTGTCCCTGTGTTTGCGTGAGAGTTGGCGAGCGTCACACACATACTCTGATACAGCCATGCACACGTGCGCACACACACACGCGCGCACACACACAAACACGCGGTCATTTGAATACAGAAAATAGACAAGTTCATTAATAATTATAGATTTTTTTTTAAAGGGGGGGGGGGGACAAAATACAGAATTCCACACAGTGTACAACACGGTTAACAAGTTTAGAACATCAATTCTTTTTCTTTCTTTTTTTCTTTTTTTAACAAAATATTTCAGATCAATGCATAAACCTCTTTTTAATGCACAAATGTTAACTTAACACAGGTTTCCTGATGCAGAAACGCACTGAAGCCCTTGAAGAAAAGCGATCTTTTTATCAAACTGCTTCATTTCAAACCACATTCTCCTAAAGTAATGTGAACATACACAACTATCCGAAAAAACAAACACAACACACGTTAAAGCGGCACTTTTCTGAGCTTGAAACAGTCACTACTGCTTCTCGTATTGCGCGTGCTTTTCCGAGAGTGTTTGTAATTGTGCACTCCGGTAAGACTGACTTTGTGTTGTGCACAGGCGTTATTGTCTGCCTATATAGATCTGCCAGTTATGTACATACATACATACATACATACATATATACATGCATATTGTATGTATATATTACAAAGAACAGATGCCGAACATTCGCATAAACCAAAGCCATGTTGCATGCACTTGATTTGCGTAAAAACATTAACATAAAACGAAATAACTAGACAAAACAAATCTGCAAATACATTGGAATAAATGAAAGTAAAGCAGGTGACAGGAGAGCTACGTGGACAGCGCAGGACAGAAATAAAACGAGAACATTCCTAAGAGAGATCTGTGGATTGATGGCCTAGAGGTAAACGCGTCAGCCTAGGAAGCGAGAGAATCTGAGCGCGCAGGTGCGAATCACGGATCAGCCGCCGATATTTTCTCCCCCTCCACTAGACCTTGAGTGGTGGTCTGGGCGCTAGTCATTCGGATGAGACGATAAACCGAGGTCCCGTGTGC
Source organism: Babylonia areolata (assembly GCF_041734735.1). NCBI lineage: Eukaryota > Metazoa > Mollusca > Gastropoda > Neogastropoda > Buccinidae > Babylonia > Babylonia areolata. Next base: position 3,918,158 of record NC_134895.1, on the reverse strand, counting down.
AGCATGCACTTAGCGCACGTAAAAGAACCCACGGCAAGAAAAGGGTTGTTCCTGGCAAAAATCTGAAGAAAAATCCACTTCGATAGGAAAAACAAATAAAACTGCACGCAGGAAAAAATTTTTAAAAAAAATTTTAAAAAAAAATGGGGTGGCGCTGTAGTTTTGCGACGCGCTCTCCCTGGGGAGAGCAGCCCGAATTTCACACACAGAAATCTGTTGTGATAAAAAGAAATACAAATACAAATACAAATACCTACTCTCCTGTCCGAGGATTTCGCCACGCTGCACGTTGGGCGGTGAGAATGTCAGCTGTGTGTGTTGGGTGCCGGGGAATGGAGCCCTCAGCCCCCTCAACAACACAGCTGTCCACACAACCCACCCACCTGCAGCGTCAGCGTACATTCGGGTTTCCAGCAGACACCCACCTCAGGTCAACAGCAGTCGAGGGGTTAAACAGACACCCAACACAGTTCAGGTCAGTAAAATCCATACACGCTACACCACATCCGCTAAGCAGATGCCTGACCAGCAACGTATTCTGAGGCACTTATTCAGGCCTTGTATGAAAATAAAAAGAAGTAAAATAAAATACAAAAGTAAATAAACAGACAAGTAATTAACTTAATGAATTCATGAACTAAAGTGGTAAATTGAAATAAAAGTAAAGTGTAATGAAAGAATGAATAAATAAAAGACGAAATATAGGGAAAAAGGACACAAATAGGAATAACGATATGATAAGATAAACAAATAAATAGATAAATAAATACAAACTTAGATAAGCATGCATGCACACACAGGATGTCAGCGAAGGGCTGTCACCTAAATGAGACCACCCAGTGGAGGTCAGTATGTCAACAAGGGTCTGCGCAGTGGTGGTCAACAAGGGTCTACCCAATAGTGGTCAGTGTCTGTCAACAAGAGTCTACCAAGTGGTGGTCAGCGTCAGTCAACAAGGGTCTACCCAGTGATGGTCAGTGTCTGTCAACAAGGGTCTATCCTGTGGTGGTCAGTGTCTGTCAACAAGGGTCTACCCAGTGGTGGTCAGTGTCTGTCAACAAGGGTCTATCCTGTGGTGGTCAGTGTCTGTTAACAAGGGTCTATCCTGTGGTGGTCAGTGTCTGTCAACAAGGGTCTACCCAGTGATGGTCAGTGTCTGTCAACAAGGGTCTATCCTGTGGTGGTCAGTGTCTGTCAACAAGGGTCTACCCAGTGGTGGTCAACAAGGGTCTACCCAATAGTGGTCAGTGTCTGTCAACAAGAGTCTACCAAGCGGTGGTCAGTGTCTGTCAAGAGTCTACCCAGTGGTGGTCAGTGTCTGTCAACAAGGGTCTATCCAGTGGTGGTCAGTGTCTGTCAACAAGGGTCTACCCAGTGGTGGTCAGTGTCTGTCAACAAGGGTCTATCCAGTGGCGGTCAGTGTCTGTCAACAAGGGTCTATCCAGTGGTGGTCAGTGTCTGTCAACAAGGGTCTATCCAGTGGTGGTCAGTGTCTGTCAACAAGGGTCTATCCAGTGGTGGTCAGTGTCTGTCAACAAGGGTCTATCCAGTGGTGGTCAGTGTCTGTCAACAAGGGTCTATCTAGTGGTGGTCAGTATCTGTCAACAAGGGTCTATCCAGTGGTGGTCAGTGTCTGTCAACAAGGGTCTATCCAGTGGTGGTCAGTGTCTGTCAACAACGGTCTGGCCAGTGGTGGTCAGTGTCTGTCAACACGGGTCTACCCAGTGGTGGTCAGTGTCTGTCAACAACGGTCTGGCCAGTGATGGTCAGTGTCTGTTAACAAGGGTCTATCCAGTGATGGTCAGTGTCTGTCAGCAAGGGTCTATCCAGTGGTGGTCAGTGTCTGTCAACAAGGGTCTATCCAGTGGTGGTCAGTGTCTGTCAACAAGGGTCTACCTAGTGATGGTCAGTGTCTGTCAACAAGGGTCTATCCAGTGGTGGTCAGTGTCTGTCAACAAGGGTCTATCCAGTGGTGGTCAGTGTCTGTCAACAAGGGTCTACCCAGTGGTGGTCAGTGTCTGTCAACAAGGGTCTATCCAGTGGTGGTCAGTGTCTGTCAACAAGGGTCTACCCAGTGATGGTCAGTGTCTGTCAACAACGGTCTGGCCAGTGGTGGTCAGTGTCTGTCAACAAGGGTCTGGCCAGTGATGGTCAGTGTCTGTCAACAAGGGTCTATCCAGTGGTGGTCAGTGTCTGTTAACAAGGGTCTACCCAGTGGTGGTCAGTGTCTGTCAACAAGGGTCTACCCAGTGGTGGTCAGTGTCTGTCAACAACGGTCTGGCCAGTGGTGGTCAGTGTCTGTCAACAACGGTCTGGCCAGTGGTGGTCTTATTCCTATTCTTATTGCTTTTTGGCCATCCGACCGCACAGGGCCATATCAAGACTGTCAAACCATACAAATGCTTAACCGCGTCAATACAAAACTCATATTTACAACAACAAAAAATTAAAAAAAACACGAAGACAAACCCAGAAAACACAGTTCATGACACATTATTCCAACCATTTAGTTCCTTAGGGCAAATAAGACTTGGCCATGCTGAGGACGCCAGCCATTCCGCTCAATTTATCATCCCTAGATTTTTTGGGGGGGGTTATCGTAAAAAGGAAAAAAAGCAATACTTCAAAGCCAAGCAACAAAAAAAATTTTTTTTAAAGCCATATTGGCAAATAACACTGCAGAATGGGCAACTAGTGCCCATCCCAGTGTTTACATCTCACTACCTAATCGCCAGAGCAAAACAGCACAGACAGCAGTACATCATAGACTGCGGAAAAGAGAGAAAAAAAAAAGTGTCAAGTCTTGCTTGAAAAAAAGAAAGGTGTAATGAACTAGGAAGACGGAAAAAAGGAGAGATCAGTGAAGAAAGAAAAAAAAAAAACAGCAGAAACAAAGAGAGTGATAGAAAAGAGGAAATTTCTAGCACATTATTTCCAGGAGGCGGGGATGCTATCTATACTGAAAGACCCCCGGCATCCCCACGGGGGCAGTGGTGGTCACGCAGCACTCCGGGGGGGGGGGGGGGGGGGGGGGGGGGGGATAAATGAAGGAACGTTCAACCTACATGCCTGGCGCCAGTCGCCGAACAACACGAATGAACTGCGTCGCTCCATCCTCCCTTAACTCTCTCCATACGAACGGCGAAAGAGACGACGTTAACAGCGTTTCACCCTAATTGCCATCATCAAAATATTGCAAGCGGAAGGCTCTTATACTGAAGACGTGAATGTTGACATAGAATACCACACTTCTGACGACGGAAGCTAAAGGTTGGGTCATTCAGACACCCACTGGACATCCGAGGGGTCTGTGTAGAGGAGAAGAGAGGACTGACCGTACTGAGTGAGTTAAAACAAAAGGTGGGAGGGGGTTAAACCAGAGAACGAAAAGAAAAAAAAAAACATACAAGAGGGTGGTGACAAAAGGTGAGTGAAAACAAACGGGGAGACTAAACTTTTGTTGGAATGCATGTTGGCAATATTCTGGTATCGTTATGGAAGGTAATTATTTCCCTACAAGAGTAAGCTGCTTGCTTGATTTAAAAAGGAAACTGATTTCATAAAACGAAGTCGAGCTGTCGTCCTCTCTCAAAAAAGCCTTGAATATGAATCTTCCCCGTTCAGGCGATTTTGGGTGGTTGTTTTTTTTGTTTTGTTTTGTTTTGTTGTGTTGTGTGTTGTTGTTGTTGTTTAAGTTACACGACTGACAACAATCAGTGCGCACTGATACTCTACATGCATATAAACACTAAGAAGGCTCAGGCATTCGTAGATGGATCCATCTGAGCTGAGCTGGGAGAAGTAAAAGATTGCCCTCCCTTTACTCACCAGGTGCTCTATTCCTTTACAAACACGTGTCATTTGCACAACAGGCAGCCAACCTGGATAGAGCCTACTGACAGCAACGTTCAGGCACTAATTATACGTTTCCTGTGTCAGTCAGCTTTCAGTCACACACACACACACACACACACACACACACACACACACACACACACACACACACACACACACACACACACACACACACACACACACACCACGCGCACGTATAATTATTGGAGTGAATTTCACAACAAAATTTTACTGGGTACAACCTCTCGTTGCCGTGGGTTCATTTGCTTGCGCTAAGAATGTCTTACAACTAACATATTCCTGTTAGCGACAGTACGCTGGAATTCATCAACAAGGCTCGATGATTTAAAACTGTTTGCATTAATATCATGTAGGATAAACGGCAAAATAGATACAAGAATATGACAAGGAACCCAACCTTAGGCTAACAACATTGTCCAGCACAAAATACAGGTCACAAGAACTCAAACACGAACTCCGAAAAAGTTCGGTGAAGGTTGAGGTTGACACCGCGTAAAGGCATCGAAAATGCATCACCGTATCCATACAGACAGACTGCATGCGTTGCTGAAAAGCCCAGCCACAATTTCCATGCATTGCTGAAAAGCCTAGCCACCACCTATATGTACTGCTGAAAAGCCCAGCCACAATTTCCATGCGTTGCTGAAAAGCCCAACCATCACATACATGTATTGCTGAAAAGCCCAGCCACAACCTACATGCATTGCTGAAAAGCCCAGCCACCACCTATATGCATTGCTGAAAAGCCCAGCCACCACCTACATGCATTGCTGAAAAGCCCAGCCACCACCTATATGCATTGCTGAAAAGCCCAGCCACCACCTATATGCATTGCTAAAAAGCCCAGCCACCACCTATATGCATTGCTGAAAAGCCCAGCCACCCATATGCATTGCTGAAAAGCCCAGCCACCACCTATATGCATTGCTGAAAAGCCCAGCCACTACCTACATGCATTGCTGAAAAGCTCTGTCATCACCTACATGCGTTGCTGAAAAGCCCAGCCATCACCTACATGTATTGCTGAAAAACCCAGCCACCACCTACATGTATTGCTGAAAAGCCCAGCCATAACTTACATGTATTGCTGTAAAGCCCAGCCACCACTTCCATGCATTGCTGAAAAGCTCAGCCACCAAACACTTCCATGCATTGCTGAAAAGCCCAGCCACTACCTACATGCACTGCTGAAAAGCCCAGCCATAACTTACATGTATTGCTGAAAAGCCCAGCAACCACTTCCATGCATTACTGAAAAGCCCAGCCACCACTTCCATGCGTTGCTGAAAAGCCCAGCCACTACCTACATGTATTGCTGAAAAGTCCAGCCACCACTTCCATGCGTTGCTGAAAAGCCCAGCCATCACCTACATGCATTGCTGAAAAGCCCAGCCACCACTTCCATGCGTTGCTCAAAAGCCCAGCCACTACTTCCATGCGTTGCTGAAAAGCCCAGCCACCACTTCCATGTGTTGCTGAAAAGCCCACCCATCACCTACATGTATTGCTGAAAAGCCCAGCCATCACCTACATGTATTGCTGAAAAGCTCAGCCACCACTTCCATGCGTTGCTGGAAAGCCCAGCCATCACCTACATGCATTGCTGAAAAGCCCAGCCACCACCTACATGTATTGCTGAAAAGCCCAGCCACCACCTACATGCATTGCTGAAAAGCTCAGCCACCACCTACACGCACTGCTGAAAAGCCCAGCCACCACCTACATGCATTGCTGAAAAGCCCAGCCACCACCTGCATGTATTGCTGAAAAACCCAGCCACCGCCAAACCTTTTGTGAGGGCTGGGAGCAAACAGGACTGTGTCATGTCCGCAAAAGGATTAACCCTGGATAAAAAGTTCACTCCAATGGAGAGCCCACTCGATCCGTCGGTGCCGACAGTCTCCTCCAACCCCCGACACCTTGCCATCTTTCCACTGGACGGTGACACTTCCAGAAAGCGGGGCTATTCACGGGCCTCATTAATGAAAATGGTCCCGAAGGCGCGTGAGCCGGTGTCCGCGCCAACATCAAAAGACTCAACGCATCTCCTTGATTAGCCTGCACGTTTAGCCTTCAGCGGCGTCCTGTTTCATCTCCCGATCAATCACTGTGGTCCCCGCGGCCAGCTCGCTTCTTCACTGGACGCCGTGTCTGCACTGATCGAACGTCTTGACCGACATGGCTAACCTAACACAACGCTTCCTGCAATGATTGAACTTTTGTTTTCAGTTCCTTGCTGATCACCAACTTCAGATCTACCCGGATAGAAATATAACTGAGAGCCACTGGGTCATCGTACCAGGGAAAGTGGAAGACTTATTTCCGCGTTAACTCTCTCCATACGAACGGCGAAAGAGACGACGTTAACAGCGTTTCACCCCAATTACCATCATCAAAATATTGCAAGCGGAAGGCTCTTATACTGAAGACGTGAATGTTGACAAAGAATACCACAATTCTGACGACGGAAGCTAAAGTTGAGTCATTCAGACACCCACTGGACATCCGAGGGGTCTGTGTAGAGGAGAAGAGAGGACTGGCCGTACTGAGTGAGTTAATTAAAGGTCTTTGTGAGTTGTTACCAACTGTATTGTTCGGGTTCAGCGACAGAGGACACCACCCATCAGTGCAGGCACTATCCATTTCTAGTGGTGGCACGTCTTGCAGTGGGTGTAAAGGGCTTCTTTGTCTCCTGCGTCCAGACACCGTCCCCAGACACAGTCTCCTCTCTCAGTCGCCCACACACACACACACACACACACACACACACACAAACGCGCCCGCGCGCGCGCGAACACACACACACACACACACACACACACACACACACACATTTTTCAGTCCAGAAATGAACAACAGGCAAGCTGTTTCCAGTTCATCTATTCATGTGATCCTAACATTAGGTTCAGACCTCACACAAATCTGGATTCTGTCTCTCACACGTGTATCTGTCGCCATCAGTCGTCGTTTTTCATTTGCTTCTTGGAGTTGTAACAGCCTCAAAACACGCCCCCGGTAGGATGTGACTCCTGGGTCAGTCTGGGCTGACCTTAAATGAACCCCGGGGCCATACATCATGTGGTCATTCAGATGGACCCTAGCCCCTGCGTGGAAGGTTTCCCTTTCTACAGGGTTGATCAAGCTACTGAAAAAGGTATGGAGTCGTTCTAGACTCGGCTTTATTGACCCCCCACCCCCCACCCCCCACCCCCCCGCCCTCCCCCTGCCTCCCCACCCCCTGCCGTCCCCAGCCCCTCATCACAACTGAACACAAGCAAAGGTGGGGCAGTCCAACTTTGATAGCCTGACTTGAAGTTCCTCCCATACAACACGGCGAAACGATGTCAAGTGGGAAGGTCTGGCCCACCCAATACTGCCGTGAAGGGCGCAATAGCTGAGTGGTTAAAGCGCTGGACTTTCAATCTGAAGGCCTCTGGTTCGAATCTCGGTAACGGCGCCTGGTGGGTAAAGGGTGGAGATTTTTTTTCCGATCTCCCAGGTCAACATATATGCAGACCTGCAGGTACCTGAACCTCCTTCGTGTGCATACGCACACAGAAGATCAAATACACACGTTAAAGATCCTGTAATCCATTCCAGCGTTCGGTGGGTTATGGAAACAAGAAAATACCCAGCATGCACCCCGTGTTTTGGGTTGTTGTTGGTTTTTTTTTTTTTTTGGTTTTTTTTTGTTTTTTGTTGTTTTTTCGTTTATTTATATGTAGTCTTTTCATCTAAGATGACGATATTAGACTGAATGCACCCCCAAAAAGGTCCTCGAGCACATCCTTGTGAGCGCCATTATGGAGCATCCTGAGTCCAAGGCATCCTATCCGACCAACAACATGGCTTCCGCAAACATCGATCCTGCGAGACCCAGCTACTCGAGTTCATCGAAGAAGTCTCAGCAGCAGTGGAGCGCGGCACAGCTACGGATGTGATTGTTCTGGACTTTGCCAAGGCCTTCGACCACGTCAACCACACCCTGCTGGCCCTCATGCTCTAACACTGCAGGGTCAGGGGAAGCATCAACCTCTGGACAGCAAACTTCCTCACTGACAGACGACCGGCCGTGGTGGTCGCACCCCTTATCTTAGATTTTAGGCTTTCTTTCCGTCCCCTCTTTTTCTCTCCACTCATCGAGCGCTGTGCGGTCCCCTCAGTTTCAGTTTCAGTTTCAGTAGCTCAAGGAGGCGTCACTGCGTTCGGACAAAACCATATACGCTACACCACATCTGCCAAGCCAAGCAGATGCCTGACCAGCAGCGTAACCCAACGCGCTTAGTCAGGCCTTGAGAAAAAAAACAAAAAAAACCCAAACAAACAAACAAACAAACAAACGGGGGAATAAATAATAGATAAGCTTGCATAAATAAATAAATAAATAAATAACAATTATAATATAGAAAAAGGTAGTAGTAATAATATTAGTAATACTAATAAAATGATCATAATAAAATATAAATAAATAAATAAATAAGACAACAATGGTGATAAATAAGCGAATAAATGTAAAACATGAAGACACACATTCACACATACACCCACACATGCATAACAGAAATGCACCAAACATGCAGTTTCACAGATATGAAAGCACAGTCAAATACATATAAACGTACATGAGCTCCAACACACACACACACACACACACACACACAATACCTTGCACCTCCTCTACCCCCCTCCTCCACACCCCTCAGATGTTAGTAAAGGTCGGCGACGAGCGATGGACATAATAGGAAGAAGAAAAAGAAGAGAAAGAAAAAGAAGACCTACAGGCAAAGCAAAGGAAAGGACGAGATGCAATCAGAGTGGGGAGAAAAAGGAAAGGGGAAAGAGAATGCATGAAATAGAAAGGGAAAGAAAGTAAAACAGAAACAAAGAAAAAGAAAGAAAACGAAGCGAATGACAAAACAAGGATAAAAAGAAAAACATTAAAAGACATAAAAGGTGGGGGGAAAAATTACGGAAGAATACAAAAAGATTCGGAACAAAAGAAGGGAGAAAGCAGGAAGAAAAAGAAAAGGCAAGGAATAAAGAGAATAAAGAACAAGAAAAGAATGTAGAAGGAAGAAGGGAAAGAAGGGGCACACTCTTACCACAGGGATTCCCTGTATAATATGGTACAGGAGAAATGATCATAGAACAGCACTTATGTCGGCCCTTTGATTCTGTTAGCAAAGCATGACCGAAAAGTAGTGAGGGGGTGGGGTGGGAGGGGAAGGCAAAAGAATTAACCCGATTGTTGCAATATTTCAGTAAAAAGATAAAACTCGAAAAGCGGAGCAGTAAAAAAAAAAAAAAAAAAAAAAAAGGAATGATAGATGCAATATTTGACAGAAAATTTGCTGGAGAAAAAAAATCAGAAATGAAAAAAAGTCTTTGTTAATAAAAGAAAAATATGAAAAAAAATCCTTTTAAATTCCTTGAATAAGTTTAAGCCAAGGAAGGTGCCATTTAAAGATTCCTCAATGCAACTACCACCACCCTCCCGCCACTACCCTTTCTCCCTCTTTTCATGATCTCCGTCAGATTTAGGCAAAAGAGAACGCTCTAAAATAACACAACAAAAAAGAACAGACATGTATTTTTTTTTACTCGTCAATCGCATAATTAAACTTACAAAAAAAGAACAAGAAGAAAAAGCCAAAAGCGGGCAAGGCCCGGTGACAAAAGGAAAATGTGCATGAAATTAAATATGAAAAACAAAAACAAAGATAGATAATCCATCCTGTGACGCAGGAAACCAAGCAGCCAACAACAGGACACTCAAAAACACCAAAAACTTGGAGTTGGCATTGTGATAAAGGGGTTTCAGCTTCACAGGCATCAAAGTGCGCGGACTGAACGACTTACGCATCAACACATCTGCTTCAATAGTGAATAGAAAAAAAAATTAAAGAAGGGGGAAGGGGAGGGGAATGGAAGAAAATGCCTGACCTTCACATTAACCCAACGCGCTGATCAGGCTAACAGCGAGTGTAACAGATTGACAAGGAGGATTCAGATCTGGTCCAGCTATGCTTGTATCTAAAATGCAAACTGCCTCCAAACAAAAACAAAAACAAACAAACAAAAAAACAGCGTGCTACACTCGCTAAGAACACGAACATAAGCTATGTTTGGACGGGGAAAAAAGTGACCATGATGTGCAAATACATCATTTCTGTGACCTGCTGAGGTCTCCCCATTTCGCTGTGCAGGTGTTTGAAACGGTCTTGTTTCGACACGGGGCTGATCGTTCTGCCACTCGGCACAAGCTGAGACCAAAATAATGTTAGTGGGTCAATCAGAACGATACCACTTCACACCCGTCACACTTGATGGGGGTGGTGGGGGTGGGAGGATTTGCACGCTCTGTCATTTCTCACATGCCTGTATCAATAACACGATTTTTTTTTTTTCGAATACAATAGGTCTCAGAATTTAGGATACTAAACAAGAAATAACCAAAAGTTTACCTTTTGTTTCCTTGTGGGTCAGGTTTCCACTGCCTTTCCCATCACACAGACATGTCCTTTGTTTCCTTGTGGGTCAGGTTTCCACTGCCTTTCCCATCACACATGTCCTTTGTTTCCTTGTGGGTCAGGTTTCCACTGCCTTTCCCATCACACAGACATGTCCTTTGTTTCCTTGTGGTTCAGGTTTCCACTGCCTTTCCCATCGCACAGACAGGCCCTTTGTTTCCCTGTGGGTCAGGTTTCCACTGCCTTTCCCATCACACAGACATGTCCTTTGTTTCCTTGTGGGTCAAGTTTCCACTGCCTTTCCCATCACACAGACATGTCCTTTGTTTCCTGTTGCTGTTTTGTCATAGAGCTTTTGCCTGTCTTGATGATGGAGGTGTTGACTGTCTTGATGATGGAGGTGTTGACTGTCTTCCTGATGGAGGTGTTGACTGCCTTGATGATGGAGGTGTTGACTGTCTTCCTGATGGAGGTGTTGACTGTCTTCCTGATGGAGGTGTTGACTGCCTTGATGATGGAGGTGTTGACTGTCTTCCTGATGGAGGTGTTGACTGCCTTGATGATGGAGGTGTTGACTGTCTTCCTGATGGAGGTGTTGACTGTCTTGATGATGGAGGTGTTGACTGTCTTGATGATGGAGGTATTGACTGTCTTGATGGAGGTTTTGACTGTCTTGATGATGGAGGTGTTGACTGTCTTCCTGATGGAGGTGTTGACTGTCTTCCTGATGGAGGTGTTGACTGCCTTGATGATGGAGGTGTTGACTGTCTTCCTGATGGAGGTGTTGACTGTCTTCCTGATGGAGGTGTTGACTGCCTTGATGATGGAGGTGTTGACTGTCTTCCTGATGGAGGTGTTGACTGTCTTGATGGAGGTTTTGACTGTCTTGATGATGGAGGTGTTGACTGTCTTCCTGATGGAGGTGTTGACTGCCTTGATGATAGAGGTGTTGACTGTCTTCCTGAGGGAGGTGTTGACTGCCTTGATGATGGAAGTGTTGACTGTCTTCCTGATGGAGGTGTTGACTGCCTTGATGATGGAAGTGTTGACTGTCTTCCTGATGGAAGTGTTGACTGCCTTGATGATGGAAGTGTTGACTGTCTTCCTGATGGAGGTGTTGACGGTCTTCCTGATGGAGGTGTTGACTGTCTTGATGATGGAGGTTTTGACCGTATGGATGATGGAGGTTTTGACTGTCTTGATGATGGAGGTGTTGACTGTCTTGATGATGATGGAGGTTTTGACTGTCTTGATGATGGAGGTTTTGCCTGTCTTACTGACGGAAGTTTTGAGAGGTTCTAACTGCCTTTTGCTCCACTAACAGATGCCATCCCAGTTCTGTAAGGAAATACTGTCGTTGAATTTGACCATTGTCCAATATTATCATGTAAGGTGTTTGTTTGTTTTTTCCCAATCAATGTTTTCTTTGTTTTTGAAAATGGTTGGTGACTGAAATAAAATTTATAAAAACCAAGCAGGCTGACATCAAAGTGACCTTCATATATTGCAATGTCATTCATAACATCAGGATAGATACATAAGATCTCATTATCTTTGTTTTCCAAAAATGTATGTGTGTCTGTGTGTGCATATGGCATACATGCATGTGTTCTGTGTTCTTTGTGTCTTACTCACCTATTATTGTAAGGCGCTTTGAGAATGTCAAATGCGCGATTTAAATGTACTATTATTGAACACACACGCACACAGAACACACATGCACCAGTTTATGAAATCCACAGTTCATGAAAGAAAACTCTGGAAATTCAAATATGATTTAATGGTTCAGTACAAAGATCTGTTGTTCATCACCATACCTGTGAAATCATCTTCACATTCATCTTCCTCTGTCTTCTTCCCCTATCACGCTCACATAAACACACAGACACGGACAGACGCGCGCGCACACACGCACGCACGCACGCACACACACACACACATACATTCCCATGATAGTATGCACTCTCAGAGCAATCACACACACACACACACACACACACACACACACACACACACACAAAGCCTCACACACATCCCATGCACACGTCCTCACATGCTGACACACTGTGGCGCACACATACACGTACAAAAAAAAACAAAAACAACATTACACCTCAACAGACGCTTCCAGGCAGTTTCGGATAAACCTGTTAACAGCTTCTCAAGAGAGTCGTATCAACTCAACCAGATAGATCTGTCAACAGTTCAGGGTAAAAGTGCACCTCTTTACTTCCTCCAACAACCCAAACATCATCACCGTTCAACACAAAAGTGGTGGTTCACTCAGCTGTCGTCGTCCTGAGAAGACTGCCACAAAGACGGTCAGCTGTCGTCGTCCTGAGAAGACTGCCACAAAGACGGTCAGCTGTCGTCGTCCTGAGATGACCGCCACAGAAACACTTTGTCAGCACAGGCGGTCAGAAGGCAGGCCTCGGAATGGTGAAAGGCCAGGGAGTGGACAGGCCGTGTGGTACTGTGGTCCAAAGTGTGAACAAGCTTCGCCTGCAATCCACAGTGCTTTCACTTTCAGTTTCAGTTTCTCAGGGGGCATCACTGTGTTCGGACAACTCCACATATGCTACACCACATCTGCTAGGCAGATGCCTCACAGCAGCATAACCCAACACGCTACTCAGTCCTTGAGTGCATCAGAGTGGATTTCTACTTCACAATTTTGCCAACAACACTCTCGTTGCCATGGGTTCTTTTTTCATGCGCCACATGCGTGCTGCACACGTGACTTTGGTTTATTGTCTCATCCGAATGACTTTACGCTCAGTTTGATTTTCAAGTCAAACTTGGGAGAAAGGCAGAGACTGGGAATCAAACCCAGACCCTCACAGACACTGTTCTGGCAGATAAGCGTCTTAAACATTCTGCCACCTTGCTCTTACAGTGGGAGAGAATGAAAGAGAATACATTTGTCAGACTACTCTGAATGCCATCAGAAACACTCATGCAAACTGCAAGGCAAATTCTTCAACAAAGATCTAACCAAATGAGTAAAGATCTTCGCAATAAATATATCCCTTTACCACTTCAAGCCATTTCAAACAAGTTGACCAACGAGTTGAAAGAGCTATAACATATAAGATTAACCACATATAAACTGTTGATTGTATACTGACATAATTTCTCTGGATAACACATAATAGTTAATAACCGTATAGTTATACTATAACAATAGCTCATACATGACCCTTGTATTCATTTATCAACCACCATATACATGCCAGTTCATGCCATTCTGTGTGTGTTTGTGTGTGTGTGTGTGTGTTTGTGTGTGTGTGTGTGTGTTTGTGTACACGTGTGTATGACAACATCCACTTTTTCTCTACATAAATTATATTTTAGTTTGCCAATATGTTATGCTGCTGGTCAGGGATCTGCCTGGCAGATGTGGTGTAGCGTATATGGATTTGACTGAACGCAGTGACGCCTCCTTGAGCTACTGATACTGATACTTACCAATATGGCAACCTGTCATATAATGTTAATCCTTAACTGTGCAAATTTTTTTCATGCCCTACTGTTGTTTCTTATTATACACATTGTGCTGGTGATCTAACACCCTCTAGCATTCCGCACTTCTTGACACATCATACCATGCCATGTCTTGTGTAACACAACTCAATTTCTCCAGACACCACAACACAAACAGCACACAGTGCCACACCACCCACATCATTCATCACATGTCAACTTGTTCTTCTAGTCTTCATCTCACATAATGCACAAAAGTATTACACAAACCTATTTACACCACACAATTCATCACAACGTTTCCTTTGCTGGTCAGATTCCAGCAGCGAATGGGGTCATCACTCGCAACAGCTATACTTCCCCAGTGATTCAAGGGACATAAATCTGTTCTTTTCAGTGCATTGGTGAAGAGTTTGCTCCCTTATTCTTCCCGAATTTGATAACTTCACAGCATTTTTCAATTTAAAGTATTCTGAACTAAAGTTAAAGCATGTAGCTATTTCCTCTAAAACAATATTGCTCTTATAATGTTCATAATTTCCTTCTGAACACAATAATACCTCTGACAGTTTGATCCATTCCTGCAAATGTGGTGTAATCGGTACATTAGAAATACCTTTTTAAAAAAAACCCATTGTTTCCTGCCAATTATTCAGGAAAGATAAGAAAGAAATCAATCTATGAATCAAAACAACATGTAAAGAAACTGAATCAAAATCATGAGATGTGCACACATGCACACGACTCACTGACACACACTCACTGACACACACACACACACACTTCTCACACACACACACACACACACACACATTCTCACACATACACACACACACACCTCCACCAGGTCCCAGAAGTAGACCTTTCCGTCCTCAGAGCCACTGACCACAAGGGTGTCCTCATTGTTCAGACAGCTGTCAATCTTGTACTGGCTGTGCTTGTGGCCTGTGAACCTGAGACACACACACACACACACACACACACACACAGTGTCCTCATTGTTCAGACAGCTGTCAATCTTGTACTGGCGTGGCTTGTGAACCTCACACACACACACACACACACACACACACAGTGTCCTCATTGTTCAGACAGCTGTCAATCTTCTACTGGCTGTGCTTGTGGCCTGTGAACCTGAGACACACACACACACACACACACACACACACAGTGTCCTCATTGTTCAGACAGCTGTGAATCTTGTACTGGCGTGGCTTGTGAACCTCACACACACACACACACACACACACACACACACAGTGTCCTCATTGTTCAGACAGCTGTCAATTTTGTACTGACTGTGCTTGTGGCCTGTGAACCTCACACACACACACACACACACACACACACACAGTGTCCTCATTGTTCAGACAGCTGTCAATTTTGTACTGACTGTGCTTGTGGCCTGTGATCCTCACACACACACACACACACACACACACAGTGTCCTCACTGTTCAGTGAGCTGTCATACTGGCTGTACTTGTGGCCTGTCAACCTGACACACACACACACAGAGTGTCCGCATTGTTCAGACAGCTGTCAATTTTGTCCTGGCTGTGCTTGTGACCTGTGAGCCTCTCTCACACACACCACCACCATCACCACAGGCTGCTCCAATCCAATATCTTGTTTGTTGGTTTTCTTTTCAAAGTCAGTTCTGATAATGCCTTTCACATGTAACAAACTGCTATATTTTTGCTGTTGATGGTGGTTGTTTTTTGTGTGTGTGTTTTTTTTTTTTTTGTTTGTTTTGTTTTGTTTTGTTTTGTTTTTTGTTGTTGTTGTTTTTTATTGTTGTTTATTGTTTGTTTGTTTGAGTCAACTCTGAGAAAAACCTTTCACATGACAAGACATGTTTTGTCTTGTTTCCCAGTCCCTTCTATTTAAACTCAGTTCAGACAGTGCTTTTCACATGGAAACACATTGTTTTTGGGTTTTTTTTTATCTTTTGAAAAGCATTTCTCATAATGCCTATCATATAAAAAAAAAACCATGCTGTTGTTGTTTTTTGTGTGTTTTGGGGTGGTTTTTTTTTCCACATTTTCAGTTGTTTTTGTTTTCTTTGTTGTTGTTTTTTAACATTAATTCATTGAAAATGATAACAGCAGCACAACAAATCATCAGAGCTAAACGGAGGCAAAGAGAAAGAGAAATCAATGGGCAATGTTTGTCAGAAGAAAAGGACGAAGGAGCAAACACAAAACACTGATGTGGTGTAGTGCATCAGGCATCTGCTCCATTTCTTTTTCTTCTTTTTTTTTAACACTAATGTGATGTTAGCGTATAATCAGTGCACACACTGACGCCACCTTGGAGCTGAAAGAAATGTGGTATCTTACTCAATGAGAATCTCCCCAGTGCACACACTCTGACACCACCTTGGAGCTGTGAGGAATGTGATATCTTGCTCATTGAGCATCTCCCCACTTTGACAACACCTTGGATGTGAAAGGAAAGTGGTATCTTACTCATTGAGCATCTCCCCACTTTGACAACACCTTGGAGGTGAAAGGAATGTGGTATCTTACTCATTGAGCATCTCCCCACTTTGACACCACCTTGGAGCTGAAAGGAATGTGGTATCTTACTCATTGAGCATCTCCCCACTTTGACAACACCTTGGAGGTGAAAGGAATGTGGTATCTTACTCATTGAGCATCTCCCCAGTTTGATACAACATGGAGCTGAAAAGAATGTGGTATCTTACTCATTGGGCATCTCTTCAGTACACACACTCCAACACCATCTTGGAGCTGAAAGGAATGTGATATCTTACTCACTGAGTATCTCCCCACTTTGACAACACCTTGGAGCTGAAAGGAAAGTGATACATTACTCATTGAGCATCTCCCCAGTGTCAGTGCATAATAATCAGTGCACACACTTTGACACCACCTTGGAGCTGAAAGGAATGCAGTATCTTACTCATTAAGCATCTCCCCACTTTGAACACCTTGGAGCTGAAAGGAATGTGGTATCTTACTCACTGAGCATCTCCCCACTTTGACACCACCTTGGAGCTGAAAGGAATGCAGTATCTTACTCATTAAGCATCTCCCCACTTTGAACACCTTGGAGCTGAAAGGAATGTGGTATCTTACTCACTGAGCATCTCCCCACTTTGACACCACCTTGGAGCTGAAAGGAATGCAGTATCTTACTCATTAAGCATCTCCCCACTTTGAACACCTTGGAGCTGAAAGGAATGTGGTATCTTACTCACTGAGCATCTCCCCACTTTGAACACCTTGGAGCTGAAAGGAATGTGGTATCTTACTCATTGAGCATCTCCCCACTTTGAACACCTTGGAGCTGAAAGGAATGTGGTATCTTACTCATTGAGCATCTCCCCACTTTGAACACCTTGGAGCTGAAAGGAATGTGGTATCTTACTCACTGAGCATCTCCCCAGTGCACACACTTTGACACCACCTTGGAGGTGAAAGAAAAGTGGTACCTTACTCATTGAGCATCTCCTCACTACACACACTTTGACACCACCTTGGAGCTGAAAGAAAAGTGGTACCTTACTCATTGAGCATCTCCTCAGTGCACACACTTTGACAACACCTTGGAGCTGAAAGGAATGTGGTATCTTACTCATTGAGCATCTCCCCAGTTTGATACAACATGGAGCTGAAACGAATGTGGTATCTTACTCATTGGGCATCTCCCCACTTTGACAACACCTTGGAGGTGAAAGGAATGTGGTATCTTACTCATTGAGCATCTCCCCAGTTTGATACAACATGGAGCTGAAAAGAATGTGGTATCTTACTCATTGGGCATCTCTTCAGTACACACACTCCAACACCATCTTGGAGCTGAAAGGAATGTGATATCTTACTCACTGAGTATCTCCCCACTTTGACAACACCTTGGAGCTGAAAGGAAAGTGATACATTACTCATTGAGCATCTCCCCAGTGTCAGTGCATAATAATCAGTGCACACACTTTGACACCACCTTGGAGCTGAAAGGAATGCAGTATCCTACTCATTAAGCATCTCCCCACTTTGAACACCTTGGAGCTGAAAGGAATGTGGTATCTTACTCACTGAGCATCTCCCCACTTTGACACCACCTTGGAGCTGAAAGGAATGCAGTATCTTACTCATTAAGCATCTCCCCACTTTGAACACCTTGGAGCTGAAAGGAATGTGGTATCTTACTCACTGAGCATCTCCCCACTTTGACAACACCTTGGAGCTGAAAGGAATGCAGTATCTTACTCATTAAGCATCTCCCCACTTTGAACACCTTGGAGCTGAAAGGAATGTGGTATCTTACTCACTGAGCATCTCCCCACTTTGAACACCTTGGAGCTGAAAGGAATGTGGTATCTTACTCATTGAGCATCTCCCCACTTTGAACACCTTGGAGCTGAAAGGAATGTGGTATCTTACTCATTGAGCATCTCCCCAGTGCACACACTTTGACACCACCTTGGAGGTGAAAGGAAAGTGGTATCTTACTCATTGAGCATCTCCTCACTACACACACTTTGACACCACCTTGGAGCTGAAAGAAAAGTGGTACCTTACTCATTGAGCATCTCCTCAGTGCACACACTTTGACACCACCTTGGAGGTGAAAGGAAAGTGGTATCTTACTCATTGAGCATCTCCCCACTTCGAACACCTTGGAGCTGAAAGGAATGCAGTATCTTACTCATAGAGCATCTCCTCAGTGCACACACTGACACCACCTTGGAGCTGAATGGAAAGTGGTATCTTACTCATTGAGCATCTCGCCAGTGTCCTTGTCCATGAGTCTGATGGCGTTGTCCTGACTGCTGACCAGGCTACACTGACCGTCCCTGGTGAAGGTCACACTCGTCACCGCCTCTGTCCACAGACCATCGTCCAGTCACATCACATGACATTTTTTTTTTTTTTTTTTTTTAAATAATCATATATCTAAATCACCACCAAGGAAAAATGCAGCATCACTTATTAAAGTAATGAATGTATCAGCATACAAGTTTATTGTGGCGACTCACAGCTTAAAAGAGGAAGAATTCTTTCTTCGTTTCTTTCTTTTTGCAATGCCAAAATTCAAGCGGCCATATTTCTCTTTCCTAATCATAACAACAGATTCTTCTCAAAATCATATATATATATATATATATATATATATATATATATATATATATATATATATATATATATATATATATGCCTTTTTGTTCCAGTACACATACATCTCAAAATCATTTATGTATTTTGTTAAATTTCTATTCACACTTATAACTTTAAATCACAAACAGTGCTAAAAAATATAATCTTAAAAAGACCCCTAAATCGCTATTGACTGCTTTACTTTAAACCAAAACCAGGCATCAAAATTCTCCAGTCTAACACCTCTTATTACAAACACTCTTCAAATCTACATATCTTTCTCTTCCCAAACGCAAAGCTCATCAAAATCCCCAACTAGTACTTCCAGTCACAAACACTGCTAAAAAAAATATTTACCTTTTACATTTCTTTTTTTTCTCAGAAGATTGACTGTTTGTTGCTTTTTTCGTAAATTACTAAATGCAGGTACAAAGGTTTTTCTGACTGCACATTTATGTGTATCCAGGCACACACACACTTATACAGAATAAATAGAATTACATACAGATACATATCTGTATAACTATACAACACTGTGAAACATATGAGGCTACAGAGGTCAGCTATAAATATATTAAAAAAAACTTGATTGTTTGTTTAACTTTATTGTGCACACGCACACACACACACACACACACACACACACACACACACACAGATATAACACTTTCTATCAGCACTGCATTTTGTTCTGACATCACTCAGTTCATCATTTCTCCCTGTTCCATGACAATACTTGTAGTCTCACATCTACTTTACACTAAAACCATTCATCATCTCTCCCTGTCCCACGACAATACACGTAGTCTCACATCTACTTTACACTAAAACTATTCATCATCTCTCTGTTCCATGACAATACTTGTAGTCTTACATCTACTTTACACTAAAACCATTCATATTCTCTACCTGTTCCATGACAATACTTGTAGTCTCACATCTACTTTACACTAAAACTATTCATCATCTCTCCCTGATCCATGACAATACTTGTGCTCTTACATCTAGTTCATGTTAAAACCAATGTATGCAAAGCTCCCTCACTTCCAATGAAGTCAGCAAACAGCCGTCCCACCCTGAGGTCATAGCGACGAACTTTGCCATCCGCGGAGCCCGTCAGTATTTCATGGTCTGACACCTGCAGGCTGGTCACACTGTCTGTGGCCTCGTCCAACACCTGGAAGATACAGGTACATCAATGTGAGTCCATCCAATACATTTCTTGTGGGTGTTCTGATCCAACACCTGGAAGATACAGGTACATCAATGTGAGTCCATCCAATACATTTCTTGTGGGTGTTCTGATCCAACACCTGGAAGATACAGGTACATCAATGTGAGTCCATCCAATACATTTCTTGTGGGTGTTCTGATCCAACACCTGGAAGATACAGGTACATCAATGTGAGTCCATCCAATACATTTCTTGTGGGTGTTCTGATCCAACACCTGGCAGATACAGGTACATCAATGTGAGTCCATCCAATACATTTCTTGTGGGTGTTCTGGTCCAACACCTGGAAGATACAGGTACATCAATGTGAGTCCATCCAATACATTTCTTGTGGGTGTTCTGATCCAACACCTGGAAGATACAGGTACATCAATGTGAGTCCATCCAATACATTTCTTGTGGGTGTTCCCGTCCAACACCTGGAAGATACAGGTACATCAATGTGAGTCCATCCAATACATTTGATGTGGGTGTTCTGATCCAACACCTGGAAGATACAGGTACATCAATGTGAGTCCATCCAATACATTTCTTGTGGGTGTTCTGATCCAACACCTGGAAGATACAGGTACATCAATGTGAGTCCATCCAATACATTTGATGTGGGTGTTCTGATCCAACACCTGGAAGATACAGGTACATCAATGTGAGTCCATCCAATACATTTGTTGTGGGTGTTCTGATCCAACACCTGGAAGATACAGGTACATCAATGTGAGTCCATCCAATACATTTCTTGTGGGTGTTCTGATCCAACACCTGGAAGATACAGGTACATCAATGTGAGTCCATCCAATACATTTCTTGTGGGTGTTCTGATCCAACACCTGGAAGATACAGGTACATCAATGTGAGTCCATCCAATACATTTCTTGTGGGTGTTCTGATCCAACACCTGGAAGATACAGGTACATCAATGTGAGTCCATCCAATACATTTCTTGTGGGTGTTCTGATCCAACACCTGGAAGATACAGGTACATCAATGTGAGTCCATCCAATACATTTCTTGTGGGTGTTCTGATCCAACACCTGGAAGATACAGGTACATCAATGTGAGTCCATCCAATACATTTCTTGTGGGTGTTCTGATCCAACACCTGGAAGATACAGGTACATCAATGTGAGTCCATCCAATACATCTCTTGTGGGTGTTCTGATCCAACACCTGGAAGATACAGGTACATCAATGTGAGTCCATCCAATACATTTGTTGTGGGTGTTCTGATCCAACACCTGGAAGATACAGGTACATCAATGTGAGTCCATCCAATACATTTCTTGTGGGTGTTCTGATCCAACACCTGGAAGATACAGGTACATCAATGTGAGTCCATCCAATACATTTCTTGTGGGTGTTCTGATCCAACACCTGGAAGATACAGGTACATCAATGTGTGTCCATCTTATACATTTGTTGTGTGTGTTCTGGTTCAACTCTTCAATGATGTAGGTACATATGTGTGCATCTAACATTTGTTGTGGGTGGCACAGGGAAAAAAATTGGTGGGAAGGGAGCTTTTATTTCCGTATTTCTTTTGTTGTTAAAAGAATCTCTTTTTTTTCTTTTTTCTTTTTTTATCTGTTTAATAATTAGACTTGGGAATCAAACACCTGATACAGGTGTGTGTCAGTCTCATTCATTTGATGTGGGTGGTAGGAGAAAGGGGAGGGGGGTATTCATAATAATTCTTTTTTAATAGAAATTTGCTTTTTCTCTTTAATTATCGAAGTTTGTGATTAATTTGGTTTTTCTTCAAAACTGCTTCAACAGTATTTCATGTCATAGAAAGAATGATTTCATTTTCTTGAAGTTATCTTACAACCATGTTTTTCAAAAAAAAATTTTCTTTCTTTTTTTTCCAATAAGGAATCAATAAATTTGCCAGATTTTCAAACAGAAACTCTAGTAATGTTAATTTTCCCACCCTGGTGAAGCTAATAAACGGAAAGACTAGTGTCACATAAATAAACAAAAGGATATTACTATTAGACTGGATAATTAAGGGGAGTGGTGCATATAAATTTCATGTGCAGTTTACAAACATTGCAGTTAGAATTAGACATTGTGATCTTTCCATAGAAATATGAAGAAAATGTGCTTTGTTTTTTTTCTGCACATTTTATATTTTGCCAGCTAATACATGTATATGTGTACCATTCAGCTGCAAAAGTTCTTTGTTTTTCTTGTCTTATGATTCATGTGAACTTCAAGGTGATGACAACAACAGCGACAAAACCCTTTCTTTCGTCCATCTATCCAATTAGACATCATTTCTGAGCAAGTGACCATGACTGACAGTGAAGGCGTGGTACTTTCACATCTGATCATTTGAGAAGAGGGGGAAAAGAGACAGAGCAGTGGTGAAAGACAATAGGTCAAAGGCGACACAGAGGGCAGGGTGAGGGGGCGTGGCCCAGCTGTCACTGTTCATGTCTTTTCACAGTGATCAACTGCCGAGAGTGGCAACAGCCAATAAGCCACAATTTTCTTGAAACCCACGGTTGAACGACAACAGATGGGAATCATGTGGTTTTCACTTTGTCATGCTTTTTGTCACTGATCAGTTGACCGCCTTATTTATAGAGGAGACAAACCCAGTGCAGAGACTTGTGGGATCAGTTACAACCTGAAGAAATGGAATAATCATCAAAGTGCTCTCCCCTCTAAAAGGGGGCACTCTAAGGTGTAAGAAAAGCTTGATGGCTCACTCTCTGAGAACATGATTCGCTTTTCATCTTGACCAAACCCGTGCATGTTGCTGCTGGGACAGTTATTCACTTACGTGACTATAAGTATTGTGGTTGTTATCATAAACTTATAAGCCATTTTATTGTCCTTTACAGCTATAATCAGACAATAAGCATGCCGTTTCTAGCTGTATTTTGTTTGTTTTCTTTCTGGGTGTCATTCTGTGGAGGTGGAAATAAACTTTTTTTAATGCATAAAAAATGTTATCCTCACTTTGAAATGCCTGAATAATTATCTAGACTAAATATAACTGGGGGAAAAAAAGCCCAGATTTAGAATCCACGTCCATTTTCTTTCACAAAAAACGTTTTACTTTCTTTCTGTATCTCCTATAGTTTTTGTGCTAGAATTGTTTTAGATTTATTACCCCCGGAATCCTCAAAGTTCCCTGGCAAGGAGAAAGCACCTTTTTACCAAATTCTCTGGAATTAAACAGATTAAGTCAACTATCCTTTCTCCTTAAATATGCAGCACACACACACACACACACACACACACACACACACACACACACACACACACACATCTTTTTCCTAATTCCAAATCATCTGCATATTTCTTAACTTCACCACTCTTTCTCTCCCCCCCTCCCCCCCAGCTTCCCCTTAGCCCCCTGCCCCCTCTCCTCTGTGTGTGTGTGTGTGTGTGCCCCCAAAACACAGCACCACAGACTCCAGCAGTAACAATGCAGAAAATGTCACCTGAATGGGGGTATGGCTGCGACTGCGTGTGTCCCAGGCGCGCACTGTGTTGTCCAGGGAGCCGGACAGGATCACTGTGGACTCTTCATTGAACTTCACGCAGTTCACCGTACCTGTGTGCAGCAAACAAAACATCACTGTGCATGTGTACAGCAAACAAAGTATCACTGATGCTTCGCACAGCAAACAAAGCATCAGAACATCAGAATGCCTGTGGACAGCAAACAAAGCATCAGAACATCAGAATGCCTGTGGACAGCAAACAAAGCATCAGAACATCCCTCACTGTACAGCAAACAAAGCATCAGAACATCCCTCACTGTACAGCAAACAAAGCATCAGAACATCCCTCACAGTACAGCAAACAAAACATCAGAACATCCCTCACTGTACAGCAAACAAAGCATCAGAACATCCCTCACTGTACAGCAAACAAAGCATCAGAACATCCCTCACTGTACAGCAAACAAAGCACCAGAACATCTCTGCCTGTGTACAGCAAACAAAGCATCAGAACATCCCTGCCTGTGTACAGCAAACAAAACATCAGAACATCCCTCACTGTACAGCAAACAAAGCATCAGAACATCCCTCACAGTACAGCAAACAAAGCATCAGAACATCCCTCACTCACTGTACAGCAAACAAAGCATCAGAATGTCCACACAAACAGAATTTCTAAAACAAAAGGTATAGCCTTCACAGCCCGTGTGTGATTCCTGCTCCACAACAACAACACAATTGAACATGTTGAATGTGGAGGGGATGGTGGGGGATGGAGATGAAGGTGGGGTAGGTGGGGGTTCCAGTACATACGTATCTTATATATTACAATCCAAAGCATATTTTAGCCCACCATCAAAATTGACTTTTTATATCAAGTGTTTGTTGAACCGAAAGTTGTGCACAGAAACAAAGCGTTGCAACCTCAAACAGCCCATATAATTATACACATTACAGTCACATAGACAACCAAAACGCAAGGTATCAAACAGATTCAGTTTTTGTGTAAACATATTCAACTACAAGTCAGCAATAACACAAAATGTGTGAAACAGCAACAATTTGAACAAATATCATGTGCTGCTTTTTTTCTTTCTTTTTTGCTTCTTTTTTTCTTTCTATTAGTGTTAACGTTTTTTTCAAATCACTTAAGAGAAATGCTCAAAAGTTCAAGTGAAGGACAAAAAATTTCAAGGATATGACAATGATGACAGACAAAAGGGAAGGGAGGGGGGGGTTTTACTTTTACAGGAAGTGCTGTACACCTTCATTTTTGTTAATGCCGAAGTGAAACCGAAAATAACCTTTCTGAATAAGACAGTTGATCACATTGCAATACCCACACATGAGGAGTTTAAAGAACATGAATCAAAACCCCAGACCAAAAAGCAGATCCAACTTTCAGCAACATAGTGACCCCACCTGCGTGGTCCCTGTACTTGCGAACAGCCTGCCCTGAAGCGACATCGAACAGCACCACCGTTTTGTCCATGGCACCAGTGCAGATCTGAGAGTTGTCCCCTGAGCCCTGGGCATCCAGGACCTCATGGCCATGCCCGACGTAGGTTTTGAGAAAGAGGGCACGATGAGGGTTCCACAGCTTCACCGACTTGTCACTGCCACACGTCATGCAGTATCGGCTGTCCACTGGCAACACAATGACAGCATGAAGCAAAATTAAGTAAGGGTACTGAATGATGAAGGTGTGTGTGTGTGTGTGTGTGTGTGTGTGTGTGTGTGTGTGTGTGTGTGTGAGTGTGTGTGTGCGTGTGTTTGTGCGTGTGTTTGTGTGTGTTCATGCTCTCTCTCTCTCTCTCTCTCTCTCTCTCTCTCTCTCTCTCTCTCTCTTACTATTAGGGATAGTGACAGATATGCAATTTTTTTAACATTTAAGACTGTTTTTCGAAAAAGAAAAATATGTCTATGACATGGATACATATTGCTTTCGAGTTGCCATTACTCAGTTAAGATTGAATGTACTCCCTCTTAACAATAACATTCATTGATATAGCAAATCTCCCCAAGACAGGAATTGTCCTTTTTGTTGTAACAAAGTTGAGAATGAGCATCACTTTCTGTTTCACTGCATGTTTTATAATGATCTCAGAGCTAAGTTTCTTAAAGAATAACTACAGTATCAATTCATTCACTACTCAAAGCAACAAATATATACCATAGAATATAGATCAAATGTATCCAAGTTCGTTTTTCATGCAATGAACAGAAGGCAGAAGACTACCTTTTAGATAAAATAGTGTCATTATGTTTCAAATAATTTCCAGATGTAACTTTTGAGTCCACTTACACGTGAAGGAATATGACTTTTCTGTTTTCATGAAGCAAATGTATGTATGTTTGTAATTATCTACATCACCCCCATCCCCATCACCCTTTCCACCAGCCATGTGTATTGTGGCCAACGGCTGATGCACATTAAACCTTCTGAGTTCTGAGTTCTCTCCCTTCCTTCCTTCCATGGAGTGACCACAATCATTTGTTGATTATTCTGTCATGATGGGGGGATCTGTAGCAAAAAACAAAAAACAAAAAAAAAACAAAAAAAACCCCAAAAAACCCACTAATTCTAGAGGGAAAAAAGGACCTTTGTTTTGCAGTATCTAGGCTAGACTACTCCAGCTAGCAAAGTGCTCCCAAGGGATAAACTCTGACCGGCACAGCTGCAGCATTTTATTTACTGCTACTCTGATCCACGATCCATACATTGACTTGTTAAGAATTTAAAATACTACATAATTCATTTTTTTCTTTGGTGGTTCACAGGGCAAAAAAAAGGGGGAGGGGAGGGGGAGAGTCAATTATTAGCATTTGGCAACCACTGTGACACCCTCAACACAAAGGTGCCAGTAGTATTGGCCTCTATAGCTGTCAGGGTAAAGGCATTCCAGTCCTGAATTGTTCTTGGGAAGAATCCTGCTTGTCTGTATTATGTCCTACAACAGATCTGGGACAGCTGTTCTGGGTGGGCTTGTCGTTGTTGCAGCAGTGGGGGAACGGGCTTCTGCATCAGGAAAGGCATGTTCACTTTCTCTGTGTGTGTGTGTGTGTGTGTGTGTGTGTGTGTGTGTGTGTGTGTGTGTGTGTGTGTGTGTGTGTGTGTGTGTGTGTCCCTCAATAATAGTACACGTGGATCTGGATAACTGAGAAGAAAACCACACAGCTAAGGCCAGATAAAAACAGTTCCATTAAATGATCGTCACTGACCATAATATGATAATGCCTGCCGTCTTACTACCCTAGATACTATTGTTAATAGTGTATGTGTTTATGTGTTTGTGTGTTTGTGTGTGTGTGTGTGTTCCGTGTTATGAACACTTGTCAACGTTACGAATATGTCTGTGTCACTCATATATGTCTGGAAAAGGCAGCCACTGGGTCTGACTGACGAGCTACTCAGAAAGCAAGCACAGCCAGTGACAGTTCCAAAGAAAGACCCACTTACCACTAAAACGAACCGCTCTGACAGCCTGCTGCTTGCAGTCAAGAACTGCTTCCTTGTTCTCTGGTACTTTAAATTTCATTTCTTCTTTTTCCGGCGATGTTTTTACTCAATGAGAAAAGTGCAGAAGTTACTGTCGGTTTTTTGTCTCCTTTCGCTTTTGTTGGGATTAACTTCCCCTGGCAAACCGTGGCTTTACAAGAACTCAACAAAAGCAAAGCATTACTCAACAATTATAACAACATCTTCGCAATTTTACACAGCGTTATAATGATATTTTTTCATCGATATGCTTTTGTTGGTGGCTCTCAATATTTACTCAATGGACATCGTGTTCGCAGTTTCACTGTCTGAACGAAAAATACACATTTGTTCAGGTAAAAAGACGATAGTCATTTCCGCTTTTCAGATCGCTGAAACCACGCAGGTTGTACGTTTTGAACCGCATACAAATCTTCAGAATTATGTCTTCTTCTGACTTTTACTTGAGGTACTATGTTGGTCACAAAGGAAAATTTGGTCACGAATTTTTGGAATTTGAATTTCGACCAGACGGTGAGTGCTAAATTTATTATTAAAGCCACCAGCTCTCTTTGTGATTCTCGTGAAAGTGCTGGAAAAAAAACGGAAGACAGCAAGAGTCCCAACTTCAGATACTGAATATTGTATGCAAATCAATCTATCAACCAGCGCATAAATGATAACATTATGTGATGAACTAGAACCTTTCTTGATGCGTGTGTGTTTGCTAAATTTCCTTGCTTGATAAGTTGATTCAGTTGATTGTATTTGTCACAATGTTAGATGCAGACCAGGTGTGTAGTGCATGCATACACACATGATGGTGCAACTTTGTGTTTGTCACTGCAAGTCTGAATCGTATCATTCTGTGTGCAACTATTTGTCTCTGCATATCATGTGGGAGGGGGAGGGGGCTAAGGGTAATTGTCATGTTGCAGTCAGTATATATCAGTAGACTCCTGTGTCACTCTGATGTGTACTCTTGAAGTTGATTGGCTCTCCGAATTTGCGAGCAACCAAGGCGATGGAAAGAGGCAGAACATACAAACAGGAGGCTTTGGTGCGTTTTTGTTGTTTTGTTTTTTGGGGGGTTTTGTTTGTTTTTTTGTTTTGTTTTTGTTTGTTGTTGTTTTTTGTTGTTTTTGTTTTTCAGTTGTTGTTGTTTTTTTGTTTTTTTTGTTTTGTTTGGTTTTTTTTTTTTTGCTACATATGTTATATCCTTATTGTGCATATGATGGCACTTCATTGCAATGTGCAGTGTCTGATGGTAGTAATGGTGGCTATCAGTCTGAAGAAATGGAGAAACGGAGCTCCCGAGTGCTTGTGCAGTGCACCTTTCAGATAATCATCTTTGTAAAACAGTAAAAAAATTTAAAAATTATAAAAAAATTTAATTTTAAAAAGAGATTGATGAGTTAACGGTGGAACATTTGTGGTTTTGGGGGAAAGGATGATGGTGAATTTTGCTTTTCTTCTCACCATCACACTCATGATTGGAAGTCTTAATTGTTATGCATATGAAATAATATAGGTACCTTGTGCACATCTGTGCTCAGACATCATACACCAGTTGCAATCAACCAAACAACATCACAATAATGAATAATGTTCAAACTATGAAATGATTCATGAGTGATTTTGATACTTTTACACAAAAAGCTCAAGCATCATAATGAATGACATTCAAACTATGAAACAACACATTAGAGATTTTGATACTTGAACACAAAAAGCTCAAGCATCTTTTCAATAAGCAGAAGATCAAGTACGCACATTTAAGATCCTGTAATCCATGTCAGCATTCGGTTGATTGTGGAAACAAGAACATACCCAGCATGCACACTCTGGAAA
This sequence comes from Babylonia areolata, assembly GCF_041734735.1. Classification (NCBI taxonomy): domain Eukaryota; kingdom Metazoa; phylum Mollusca; class Gastropoda; order Neogastropoda; family Buccinidae; genus Babylonia; species Babylonia areolata. The sequence goes on along the minus strand of NC_134895.1, from coordinate 3,889,189 downwards.
ATGGAGTATGGCTGCCTGCTTGGCAGGATAAAAATGGTCAATACACGAAAAGCCCACTCGCGTGCATGTATACGAGTGAATGTGGGAGTTCCAGCCCATGAACGCAGAAGAAGAATTCTCTTTTTTTGATAACAATTAAAGGGATCTCCAGATTCTGATGTGTGTGTGTGTGTGTGTGTGTTGCAGGCAAGCTGAGGTATGCCAACAACTCCAACTACAAGAATGACACCATGATCAGAAAAGAGGTTTGTTTGAAAGATTGGTTATGTTATCTGTTAAACTTTTATTGAACAATTTTTTTTGTTTTTGTTAATCACTCACAATGACATGAGACCGGGCATTGTATTTGTGTGTGTGTGTGGTTTGTTAGATTTGACATTTTGGTGTTCATATATTCATAACAATTAACATTGATATAATGTGTTATGTATAAAAGCATGTGTTCTGTAAAGCATCTAGAGCATTGTTATTGTTATCATTGTGCTGTTTAATCCAAATAGCGTTTTGTTTGGAAGAACACTGACTTGCAACATCATCAAATTCTTTGCACATTTTTCTAAAGATTATCATGTATACCAAGATTATCAAGAGCCCACAAAATTGTGGGTGATTCTTACAGTAAAATATCAATATGTATTATATAATTTATAGTATGTATGCTAATACAGCTTATAGTTGTGTTTATAGAATTGCTACAGACTTAGTCCAATCCATATTTCATTATTTGACTTAAGTACTTAGTTTTAAACTAAAAGCCTTATTTTTTCACATAAATGTTTTTCTTTTCTTTTTTTTTCTTTTTTTCTTCTTTTTTTTTTTAAGGGCATGTGGGAGGGGGGAGGGAGGGTCTGTTTTTCATCTTTGTTGTTGACATTGTTCTGTGAGCAAAGTATTTTTATATTGAAAAAAAAAATGAAGCTTTCTCTCTTGAGCTCTGTATTTCTCAACTGAAGTATTTCTCATGACATGTGACATACATACACAAGTTAGGAATATCTATCTGTTGACTGTCCACAACGATGGAAGATCTGAAGTTGTTTACTCTTCATACTGATAGTTAGTGATAAAAAACCAGCATTGTCATTTCATGCCTTCAGTCATTGCATGTATACATGTACATTACTAAATGTCTGGGATGCAGGCTTATGTGCACAAATCGGTGATGGAAGAACTGAAGCGACTGATCGAAGACTCTGAGGTCATGCAGGAAGACGATGCTCTCTGGCCAGCACCAGACAGAGTTGGCAGACAGGTCAGAGACAAGACAAGGCTTGTGGATCTTGTCCTCTGGCAAATTTCATATTGTATTCCATTCTCGCTACAGTGTGCTGACTCTCTCTCTCTCTCTCTCTCTCTCTCTCTCTCTCTCTCTCTGAGTTCTCTCTCTCTCTCTGAGTTTTTTGGGGTTTTTTTCTTGTCGTTATCGTTAATGTTGTTATTGTTATTGTTGTCACAAGGACAGATTGGAAGACTGGGCGATGCCTAAAATCTTTATCCTTGAGTAATAAAGTTTTTGAATCTTGAATCTTGAATCTCTCTCTCTCTCTCTCTCTCTCTCTCTCTCTCTCTCTCTCTCTCTCCACCTCGCCCCTCCTCTCAAACTACTATGCAATTAAACTCTGCCTCTCCCAGTCCATTTCTTTTCCCCAAACATGCTAATGACAAATGTGCTTGTAAATGTAAGAATTGTCGAAAAAAAAACTTAGAACTAAAGCAAAGCTGTTCTGCTGCACTGTTCAGAGATCGATAATGTCAGTAGAGTAAAACTGTGATATCGTCTTTTGTCCTACACTTAGCTTTTATTCTGTGTTTGCCATTGAGCCTCCACTATTTAAGGGTTTTCTGTTTCATATTTCATCATTCATTTCAGTATAAATATAAATAATTATAAACCTTGAGCATGATAATGTAAGTAGAAGTTCTTACAAATTGATATCACACACAAGCAGTTACTAAACTGAAGAGTAAATTTACAGAAAACTAAACCAGAAAACACAAAAGACATTTAATACAAAAACAGAAATGAAACTCAGAATATAACTGCAATTAATGGCAAAAAGTATACTGTCTTGTTCATGCATTTGAATCACTGACTAATGTCACAAGCCTTGGTGATGATGATTATCAGTATCATTATTTATTATTATTATTATTATTTCAGGAGCTTGAAATCGTCATTGGTGATGAACATATCTCTTTCACTACCTCCAAAATTGGCTCTCTTGTGGACGTCAACCAGAGCAAGTAAGTGTCAGCGTTGGTTATCAGTGTTTAGGTTTCGCGTTGTCTGATTATCACTAATGTCAGTGTTTAGGTTTCACGTTGTCTGGTTATCACTAATGCCAGTGTTTAGGTTTCGTGTTGTCTGATTATCACTAATGTCAGTGTTTAGGTTTCGTGTTGTCTGGTTATCACTAATGCCAGTGTTTAGGTTTCGTGTTGTCTGATTATCACTAATGTCAGTGTTTAGGTTTCGTGTTGTCTGGTTATCACTAATGTCAGTGTTTAGGTTTCGCGTTGTCTGATTATCACTAATGTCAGTGTTTAGGTTTCGTGTTGTCTGGTTATCACTAATGTCAGTGTTTAGGTTTCGTGTTGTCTGGTTGTCACTAATGTCAGTGTTTATGTTTCGCATTGTCTGGTTGTCACTAATGTCAGTGTTTATGTTTCGCGTTGTCTGGTTATCACTAATGTCAGTGTTTAGGTTTCGCGTTGTCTGGTTATCACTAATGTCAGTGTTTAGGTTTCGTGTTGTCTGGTTGTCACTAATGTCAGTGTTTAGGTTTCGCGTTGTCTGGTTATCACTAATGTCAGTGTTTAGGTTTCGCGTTGTCTGGTTATCACTAATGTCAGTGTTTAGGTTTCGTGTTGTCTGGTTGTCACTAATGTCAGTGTTTAGGTTTCGCGTTGTCTGATTATCACTAATGTCAGTGTTTAGGTTTCGCGTTGTCTGGTTGTCACTAATGTCAGTGTTTAGGTTTCGCGTTGTCTGATTATCACTAATGTCAGTGTTTAGGTTTCGCGTTGTCTGCTTATCACTAATGTCAGTGTTTAGGTTTCGCGTTGTCTGCTTATCACTAATGTCAGTGTTTAGGTTTCGTGTTGTCTGATTATCACTAATGTCAGTGTTTAGGTTTCGTGTTGTCTGGTTATCACTAATGTCAGTGTTTAGGTTTCGCGTTGTCTGATTATCACTAATGTCAGTGTTTAGGTTTCATGTAGTCATCGGTCATTGATGCATTTGATTTTGAAATGAACCATCGATATGACATCCAGTTGGTCACTTGACTCATTAATTTTTCAATAAGTTATGCCAAACGGGTTTTTGACGTTGTAGATTTCTTTTATTCTCCAGCAGAACAACAGCGATATTGCAGTTTCAGACTGAGAAAAAATATAACTATACTATAGTCATTACTGCATTGCTCTGCAGTTCAGCATCAAGCAGGCGGGTTAGCGGGTGTGGCATCCACCTGTCAATCAACTGTCTTTTCACAGTGATCAGCTGCCGGGAATGGCAACAGCCAATTACCCATAAGTTTTTGGGATGGTCTTAGGCATATAAAAAATCTTGACTGCTCACCCTCTGATAGTGTGATTGACTTTTTATCTTGACCAAACCCACATATGTGGTTGCTGGAACAGTTATTCACTTACATGACTACAAGTACAAGTGTTGTAATTGTTATCATAAACTTATAAGCTGTCTTATTTTCTTTTATAGGTATATATCAGACAATAAGCATACTATTTCCAGCTGTATGTTGTTTTCGTGGTTTTTTTTTTTCTGGGTGTCATTCTGTAGAAGTTGAAATAGATTTTTTTTTTTTTTTAATCTATAAATATTATTATCTTCACTTTGAAATGCCTGATCAGTCATCTAGAATAAAAATTATTGGGACAAAAGCCTGGATTTAAAATTCACGTTCATTTTCCTTCGCAAAAATGTTTACTTCTGTCTGTATCTCCTATAGATTTTGTGCTAGAATTTTCTTTAATTTATTACCCCTGAATCCTCAGAGTACCTTAGCAAGTGGAGAGTTTTATTTTTGTTTTGTTTTGCAAAATTCCACGGCACTGACCGGTTAATTTTGAAAATGATGCGTTGATTTTATGGCAAACAATGTTGCCCTGGAAAAAATGGGTTAACCCAAACTCTGGGTTATGTTGAGTTAGAAACTTGTCTGTTTTCAGCCAAGTTGCAGACTATATATTATGTTCAACTACAAATTTTAGAGAGATTGTTTACGATGGAGTTTTACTATTATTGCCATTTTCTGTGTGTCATTCCAAACTGTGTACATACTACTTTAGTTTATTCCACAGATTTTTTTTTTTTAAGCAGAGAACAGTCAACCACAAAGGTATCACATTCAGCATTCTGAATTATAAAATTAGTGTGAATGAAGGATGCTGATTGGGCCTACCATGGCAGCAGTCTGTATCCTGTAATTTCTGCTTAGTTTATTGTGCTTGTTCTTTGTTATTGTTTAATTTGGGTCTTTTGTTTTATTTTTTTTGGTTTTGTTTTGGGTTACTTTACAGTCTGACACGTGATACACTCTAATTTTCCTTTCATGAAGTCTCAATATTTTAAAGTTTTAACCTTACAACAAAAATGTCAATGTGTAAAGAGGGCCTCAACAATTTTTCACACTGTAATTAGTGTAAAGTCATCAGTAGCAAAGCATGTAAAAACTTTTCTTTTCTTTTTTTTAATCATTGTAATAGTTCTTTCCCTGTTCTAGTCATTCAAGTTGAAGCACTTCCCCCTTGGAGTAAAAAAAAAGAAAGAAATTTTCCCCCATTCAGTTCAGATAATGAACAAATGGACGTTGAAACTTGAGTTAGATTTTGTATATTTATTGACGAACATGTTGTGTTCATTGTCTTCTTTTTTTTTTTTTCTTTTTTTTTTTTTTTTTTAATGATATTTTACATTTTTTTATTTTGCTTACAGACCTGGATGTAAAAAAAAAAAAAAAAAAGAAAGAAAAAAAAAGTTATAATGTTTATTCCACCACCCTCTTGAAACAGTGTGTTTTGTTTGGTTTCATTTTTCAGAGACCCCGAGGGACTGCGCACTTTCTACTACCTTGTGCAGGACCTGAAGTGTCTGGTGTTCTCCCTCATAGGCCTGCACTTCAAGATCAAACCCATCTAATCTGCTCACTCGCGCACACGTCCGTCTTAGTTGACATCCGGGTTCATACAGGTTTGGAGACACTGGCAGTGACAGACGTACTGCCGTTGTCTAGGACTGGAAAATGAAGGGGGTACCATCAATAAGGACCATGGTTTGGGCGTTGGATGAGTTTTGTTGATGACATCATGACACTTTGTGTAAGAAAAGCAGTAATCTTTAGAAATGTGTGCAAAGCGTACCTTGCGGTGATATTATACACAGTTTGTATTTCAAGAGTGAAACAAAATGGAATCTTAGTCAACTGATATTGTTAGACATAAAGACAAACAATCTCTCTCTCCCTTCAAAGAAAAGAAGAATAGTGCATGTATTCCACCATTTAAAACAGGCAATTTCCTTTCTTTTTAGTCTTTTTTTTTCTTTGTTTTTCAGATGACACTCAGTGTGTGTCTGTGTACTAATTGTTTCATTGTGCTAAATCACATGAACGAGAGACGATAATGTGTGAATGTGTGTTGATAGTCCTGAAAAGTCTGAATGAATGGCATGAACTAGTGAAAGGAAATTCATGTAAAGTTTGCTGTCACTTACAGCTGGGAACAGTGTGACTGCATTGTGTGTGAGGGCCTACACTGTACAGTGCCAGAACAGTTGTGGGAGGTGTCGTGTGGCATTGTCAGCTTATGGTCACCCCTGTGTCCCTCCTCTTTTTGTTTTTTCTTCTTTTTTTAAAATAAAAAAAAATTGAATGTAAAACAGCCCCAAACCTGTATGAACCTGGTTGTGTACATTCTCTTCATTGTGCTGGTTTCGATGTTCACGTTTTCATTTTCCCCATGTCTTCGTTCAGTACTGTCACACATTGATACTGTTTAATACATGTTTTAAAAAGACCTGAAGTCTTTGTGTGTGTGTGAATGTGTGTGAGGGTAAGTGTCACAGGGTGGAGAATAGACAGTGAAACATACAGTACGTCTGCACAGTGAAAAAGTAGAAACCACGAAGAAAGAGGTGTGATGGAGAAATGGTTAATCCTTTGATGGCTGAGACTTAGTGGAGAGAGATCAGTGAGGCAGCAGCTTTAATGGCATTTCCTATTTTTTGTGTACATCTCAATGGCGTCTTTGACTTTGCCCAACAAAACACAATGTAACAAGAGGCAAAGCCTTCAAGACTCACTTGTGCTTCACGCTTTATCCAGTAAAGGAATCATGAGGAGAGAAAATAAAAATTTTAAAAATTTGTTGAAAAGTGCTCTGTATTAAATATATATAAAATAAACTTGGGAGAAAATTTTTTTTTTTTTTAAAGAAAAAAAAAGTGGGATCGAACGATGCATGTTCAGTTCCGATACAAGCAGATTAATCCCTAAGCCTGTGGTACTTCTGACGTCAAATGACTAAATTTAAAACTTAAAGCAATGTTGACGTTTTCTTCTTCGTGCAATAAATAGATGTGATTGTAATGGACGTAATAACACCATCTAAATCATGTTTTTGTGTTTTATTATATCTCAGTTATTCTTTTATTTCGGTGGTAATGGAGATGTTGCCATCTTCTTCAAGCACATCGCAACACATTGTAGATCTCTAGATCTGCACAAACCAGTCTACAATAGGCTGAAAGAAACAATCGATTCAATTTTTCTTTTATGTTCATTCCAATTAATTCAGTGTCCACTTCAGAGTATTTATTTGCAGTAAACACATCAATGGTATAGTTCTTATCACTGTAAGTGTTCTGTCCAGAATGTGTGTTTCTTTCCATTTGATTGTGAACAGGAAACACGAGGTCATGTCATCTCTCCAACACAACCTTCCTTCTTGTTGGCCAAACTCAGTGGGAAGTGGTTTTTAGAATTTTCGGATTTTGGAACACATCTCAACGAAATAAACCATTAATGATTCGGAAATGCGGCTTAATTTGGGAGACTTACAATCTGTAATTGGTATGACTGTGAAGATTTTTTTTTCATACTGTTTAAGCCAATTTTGGTATTGGCAGACAAAGTCTTTTCAGAGAAAATAGCAATGTTAAAGTTTACGATGGACACACACACACACACAACACACACACACACACAGACAACCGTACACCGGGTTAAAACATAGACTCACTTTGTTTACACAAGAGAGTCAACATAGACACAATGTAATGGCATTTCTGACTTTTTGTGTACATGTCAATGATGACTGTTTTTGCACGTTGATGACGTCTTTGAGTTTGCCCAACAAAACACAGTACAATGACATTTCCTACTTTTTGTGTACATGTCAATGACGTCTTTGAGTTTGCCCAACAAAACACAATGTAATGACATTTCCTACTTTTTGTGTACATGTCAATGACATCTTTGACTTTGCCAAACAAAACACAATATAATGACAATTCCTACTTTTTGTGTACATGTCAATGATGTCTCTGACTTTGCCCAACAAAACACAGTGTAAGGACATTTCCTACTATTTATGTACTTGTCCACAATGACATCTTTGACTTTGCCCAACAAAACGCTATGTAATGCAATCCCAAAAATGGTTTCAAACACAAAAACGAAGCCTCACAGATTTAAAGTGACACAAGATTGTAGGATATTAGTATATTACCTGTTTCCACTGTTCAAAGTTCCAATAATTCAGAATGAATACATACAGCTATAGCTGTTCAAATTCGCAAACAATTGGAACAAAAGTAATGCAGCACTGGACGATCCGCCAACACTTCTTGAGACCCAGAAAGCAATCCGTCCGCTATCCAGTGGCAAAGCACCTGGCTCAGACTCCATACCAGCAGAGGTCTACAAGGATGGAGGCACTGTGCTGACTGAGAAGCTCCATCAGCTGTACTCACTCATGTGGAAAGAAGAGACGATCCCCCAGGATTTCAAAGATGCATCTATCATTCACTTGTACAAGTGAAAGGGGAACCGGCAAGCCTGTGATAACCATCAGGGCATTTCCTTGCTCTCCATCGCAGGCAAGATACTTGTCAGGATCCTACTAAACCGCCTCACAGCACACCTTGACCAAGGGAATATAGATAGATAGATAGACAGATCTGCAAATAACCAGCACACTCAGCAACAAACGTTGTTATCAGCACAGTAACACATTGAAAGAAAGGTGGAAAGGCATTCTAAATAAGAGTCTGGGTTCGACTTCAAATTCTGTATGTGTGTGGAGGGGGAGATGGGGGGGTCGGGTGGGGGGGGGTTGCGGGGGAGGGGATATATATATATATATATATGTGTGTGTCTGTCTGTCTGTCTGTCTGTGAGCAGGCGCGCGCATGTGTGCGGGTGCATACGTGCGTGCATGCGTTCGTGTGTGTGCGTGTGTGTGTGTTTGTGTGTTAACTTGCGTGTGTGTGCATGCGTTCGTGTGTGTGTGTGGATGTGTGTGTTTGTCTGTTTGCGTGTGTGCGCGTGCGTGCGCTTGTGTTTGTGTGTTAACTTGCGCGTGTGTGTGTGTGTGTGCGCGGAGGGGGAGGGGGGGGGCGTGCATGTGTGAGTGCTCGCGAATTGTGTGTGAGGGTGCGTGTCAATATAGTTAGTGTATGTCGTTCCTGAGTGCACGTTTTTTGTTGTTATATTTGTATGTACGCATTTTGTGTTAACGCCACGAGCAACGTGTTCGGAGGAGGAGTGAGCGTCAGTCTGTAGTTGATATCATTATTGGAAAGCCCGCCACATACGACCTCAAAAAAGGCTATTTTTGTTTAATTCGCATTAGAACATGACCGACTATCATTGTAGGTTGTTGCTTCTTTTGCTGACAGCAGTTTCAATCGCTGCAGCGTAGTAGCCCAGTTGTCGCAACAGTCGTAGTGATAGTAGTTGCAACAGCAGGTGTAGCAGCAGCAGTAGTAGTATTGGGTTGTAGTTGGAGCAGTAGTTGTTGTAGTAGCAGTCGTAGTGGCAGCAGCAGTAGAAGTTTCAGAGCAGCGAGGTAGCAGTAGTGACTGCAGTAGTACACTGTCAAGCTATTCAGTTTAGATTCCGGGTTAAACTGACATTGTAAACACTCTGTATACTGGTTGGGAAAGTCAATCGGAATACTGACATTACACCACCCCCACTCCCTAACCCTTCCTTTCTCCCCCCCCCCCCCTCCCCCCCTCAGTCTCTCTCTGTCTCTGTCTCTCTCTCTCTCTCTTTCACACACACAAACATACAAACACACATACACACGCCCACGTGCGCGCGCGCACACACACACACACACACACACACACGCACACCGCACGTAAATAGGTGGTCTCCTTGACCAGAATCAGGATCAAGGCCAGAAGCTAACCAATCGGAGGGCAGCAGGAAGAAGGTGTGTGCCTGAGTTGACAAATGCTGCGTGGACACTTTTCAGCACAACGTCATCGCTGCCGGCCTCCTTCAGGGGAGAGGGGGGAAGGGCATGGGTGTTGATTTCCTCTCCGATAAAAGTGGCAGAAAAAAAAAGAAAGAAACGCAGACAAACACTGAAACGTGAATTTCTCAGACGGGTCGCCTCGAACGTGCGCGCGCGCGCGCGCCGCGCAACCGCATTCAAACAAACGCACGAGTGCGCGCCGCGCACGTATACATAACACTTGCACGCAATGGCACGCGTTCACTTGTGCATTACCCTGTCGACAGGTCTGTGACTGTGAGGACTGTGCCAGCCATTCCAGCACTGACCGAAGTCTGTCAGTGGTCGGGAACTGGATGACACTGGCTCAGCTTGGCTGTGACGGCATCGGTTCGAGCTGTGCCGCCCTGAGAACACCTCTCATCTCCCCCTGTCAGAGGTCTGTGGGTGTGTGTGTTGACAGCAATAATGTGCTGACAGGCCCTGTCACTGCTGGTGTTCACTGACGGCCCCTCACTGGTGTGAATGGAGAAAGAGGGGTGGGGGTGGGAGTCACTGACACTCCTCATATCGGGCTGAGTTGGTGACGGACATTTACGTTCACTGCGCCTGAGTGTGTGTTCTGATTTGTCGTCAGTTGTGTGTGCATCTGTGTCTGACCAGCTGAGCTCCAGCTGACGTCCTTTGACCAGCAAGCTGTTTGTGCCTGTGGGTGTTGTTGATCTGCTGGCCGTCTGACCGAGCAGTTCAGACCAAATACCGCAGTTTCACATCAGGAGATTATTTTAGGACTGTCCACTGCATCGTAACCTTGTTAGACTGCGAGCTTTACACTGGCTTTTATGATCGAGTGATTGGTGACGCTTTGCGCGCAGGATTGCAAAAACAAAAGAACAAACAAAAAAGTTTAGTATTCTTCCCGTTTTAAAAGTTCAGTCAACGGCAGATTACGGCAGATTGCATCAGACAGTGAAAGAGGCGGTGCCGTTTCAAGCGTTCAGCCGATGAAAGACTGCATTGAAGTGAGAGCGGCGCACTGACAGCCTGGTCTGTGGCAGTCCCTGACCACTGCTGGGCACGGCGAGACGTGGCTGGGAGGCAGGTGACCATGGCTCCCCCCACCTCAGCAGTCCTCCTCTTCCTCCTCCTCTCCACCATCCTCCTCTTCTTTTGCCAGGCTTCCCCTCAGCCCGACCCCTCCGAACCCCCCACCTCGCCCCCCACATCACCTGCTCATCAACAGCAACAGCAGCATCATCACCGTCACCGTCACCATCATGGCGACCTTCAAGACGGGACAGGGCAACGAGCAGCCAGTGAGGATGTGAGAGATGACGTCACTGTCCCGGGACATGACTCGCTCCAGAGGGGTGGGGAGGAGGCGGAGGGAGCAGGGGGGGACGAGAAAGGTGACGGGCAGGGGGCCAGGGAGACGACCCCGGAAAGAGGCAGAAGCAGCAGCACTGTTGCCATGACAACGCAGCCAGCACCCTCAGAGAGGGAGGTCGGTGTGGAGGGAGGTCAGCAGTCCTCTTCCCGTCCTGACCCTGCCAACACCCCTCAGTCATCTGCTGGCCACAAACCGTCGTCAGAAGAACGGCCAGGTGGCGCTCCATTGACGACAACGTCATTACTCCGTCCTGAATCAGCACCCAACACCCCCACCCCCACCGTCACCACTCCCTCACCTGAGTCACGGCAGTCTGGTCTTCAGTCAGCTGTTGAAAATAAACATGCAAACACAACCACCGAAAGAAACCTGAAGGGTTTCTCAACCCGCCGTCCAAACAACGACCAGGACGCGAAAGATGTCGACAGAGCATCCCTGAGCACCTCTGCTGAATCCAGTGATGAGAAACTGGTCAACAGACCAAGATGGCGCCACATCCTTCGCCAGAACAACGAAGAAAAGGTCGACGAAGACGACCCAGAAACAGATCGCGAACACCTGTCATTCAAACACAACGCTTCCCACCACAGAACCAACAGTACCAAGCACGTGCTGCCGGTGCCTGAGGACCCAGAGTCCGCGTCAGCCCACAGGGATTCAGCACCCCCACAGCCAGGACCCACAGCAGACCCACACCCAGCCCCAGACCCAGTCCCCAGGCGGTGGTCGGGCAACAGACCCAGGTGGGACAATCCGGACAAGCAGTCTGCTGAACACCCTGAGCCTGGCGACCTTCCCAGTCCACTGAAGGGACAGAAGAAGGGTAAAACAGACAGACAGGCGAGCAAGCGGAAAATGGTGAAGAAGAAGAAGAAAAAGAAGAAGCAGACGGAGAGAGAGGACCTTGCAGAGCCCCATCAGGACGTGAAACAGAAGAGGAAGTGGAAGAGCAAGAAGAAGAGCGGACCTCTCAGTAAGGGCTGTCCGGGGTGTTCTCCGACTGAAGTCAAACTGGCTGAGGCGAGAGAACTACATAAACAGGTCAGAGAAATCTCTCTCTCTCTCTCTCTCTCTCTCTCTCTGTGAGTGTGTGTCTGTGTCTGTCTGTCTGTCTGTCTGTCTGTCTCTCTCTGTCTGTCTGTCTGTCTGTCTGTCTCTCTCTCTCTCTGTCTGTCTGTCTGTCTCTCTCTCTCTGTCTCTGTCTCACTCTCTTCTTCTTCTTCTCCTCCCTCTTTCTTCCTCTGTCTCTCGCTCTCTCCGAGTAACAGCCATACTTCAATGCATAAAAGAGACAAGTGTGTTCCAATCTCAACGCAGGCTGGGGAAGCATTGCAGCGAGAGGGCAGAGCTTTAGACAGCAGGCACTGACAGCATTCTCGCAGAGAGCAGTGCCCCTGATTCCAACACCACACTCGGTGTCTAATCACTGCTATCACCTTAACCAGTAGAGCAATCATCATACCCCACAGAGCTGTCACCTCACTGCTGTCACCACACCCCACAGAGCTGTCACCTCACTGCTGTCACCACACCCCACAGAGCTGTCACCTCACTGCTGTCATCACACCCCACAGAGCTGTCACCTCAACCAATAGAGCTATCATCACACCCCACAGAGCTGTCACCTCAATCAATAGAGCTATCATCACACTCCATAGAGCTGTCACCTCAACCAATAGAGCTACCATCACACTCCATAGAGCTGTCACCTCAACCAGTAGAGCTATCATCACACTCCACAGAGCTGTCACCTCAACCAGTAGAGCTATCATCACACTCCACAGAGCTGTCACCTCAACCAGTAGAGCAATCATCGCACTGCATAGAGCTGTCACCTCAACCAGTAGAGCAATCATCACACTCCACAGAGCTGTCACCTCAACCAGTAGAGCTATCATCACACCCCACAGAGCTGTCACCTCAACCAGTAGAGCTATCATCACACTCCATAGAGCTGTCACCTCAACCAGTAGAGCAATCATCACACTCCATAGAGCTGTCACCTCAACCAATAGAGCTATCATCACACTCCATAGAGCTGTCACCTCAACCAGTAGAGCTATCATCACACTCCATAGAGCTGTCACCTCAACCACTAGAGCAATCATCACACTCCATAGAGCTGTCACCTCAACCAGTAGAGCTATCATCATACCCCAGAGAGCTGTCACCTCAACCAGTAGAGCTATCATCATACCCCACAGAGCTGTCACCTCAACCAATAGAGCTATCATCATACCAAACAGAGCTGTCACCTCAACCAGTAGAGCTACCATCATACTCCATGGAGCTGTCACCTCAACCAGTAGAGCTACCATCACACTCCATGGAGCTGTCACCTCAACCAATAGAGCTGTCATCACACTCCATAGAGCTGTCACCTCAACCAATAGAGCTATCATCCCACCCCACAGAACTGTCACCTCACTGCTGTCATCACACCCAGTAGAGCTGTCACCTCACTGCTGTCATCACACCCCACAGAGCTGTCACCTCACTGCAGTCATCACACCCCACAGAGCTGTCACCTCACTGCTGTCATCACACCCCACAGAGCTGTCACATCACAACTATCATCACACCGCACAGAGCTGTCACCTCACTGCTGTCATCACACCCCACAGAGCTGTCACCTCACTGCTGTCATCATACCTTGTAGAGCTGTCACCTCACTGCAGTCATCACACCACATAGAGCTGTCACCTCACAACTATCATCACACCCCACAGAGCTGTCACCTCACTGCAGTCATCACACCCCACAGAGCTGTCACCTCACTGCTGTCATCATACCTTGTAGAGCTGTCACCTCACTGCAGTCATCACACCCCACAGAGCTGTCACCTCACTGCTGTCACCACACCTAGTAGAGCTGTCACCTCACTGCTGTCATCACACCCAGTAGAGCTGTCGCCTGACTGCTGTCATCACACCTAGTAGAGCTGTCACGTCACTGCTGTCATCACACCCAGTAGAGCTGTCACCTCACTGCTGTCATCACACCTAGTAGAGCTGTCACCTCACTGCTGTCACCAAACCCAGTAGAACTGTCACCTCACTGCTGTCATCACACCCAGTAGAACTGTCACCTCACTGCTGTCATCACACCTAGTAGAGCTGTCACCTCACTGCTGTCATCACACCTAGTAGAGCTGTCACATCACTGCCGTCACTACACCTAATAGAGCTGTCACCTCACTGCTGTCAACACACCTAGTAGAGCTGTCACCTCACTGCTGTCACCACACCTAGTAGAGCTGTCACCTCACTGCTGTCACCACACCTAGTAGAGCTGTCACCTCACTGCTGTCATCACACCCAGTAGAGCTGTTATCTCACTGCTGTCATCACACCTTGTAGAGCTGTCACCTCACTGCAGTCACCACATACCCTGAACAGTAGTCACATGGCTGTGTGCATCAGTAGTATTCCTGTTAGCACTCACCTAGTTGCGCTTTGGTCAGAATGCAAGTAAGCGCGTGTTTATATAATACAAACATGCCATGGAAACAGTGTGAGAAAGAAACGATATGAGTAAGAACAGAAAACTGTATCGTGGATTCAAAATGTGTATAGTTACATCTGTTTGTATCCATTTCTGAAAGAACAGAATGGTTTTTTGGGTTTTTTTAAACGCCCGGGAAAGGAGGAAGTAGCTGGGAGACCGCGTGTTGTGCAGGTCCTGAAAGCTCAGCTCCTGGACAAGCTACGCCTGGTGCCCACCTTCCAGAGACAGCCCTGGCCGCCCAAGCTGCCTGACGAGGTGTTTTCTGACGTGGCACAGCATGACCAGGGCGGGCACAGGGACCGCTACTACGCCAGGCCCACACAGCTGCTGCTCTTTGGCCGTGACTGTGAGTGACCACGCTTTCTGCTCCGGGCAACTCACTTCCCGCCCCCTTACTGGCTTCACCTCCAGCCCCTTACTGACCTCACTTCCCGCCCCCTTACTGACATCACTTCCTGTCCCTTACTGTCCTCACTTCCTGTCCCTTACTGACCTCACTTCCCGCCCCTTACTGACCTCACTTCCCGCCCCCTTACTGGCTTCACTTCCTGTCCCTTACTGTCCTCACTTCCTGTCCCTTAGTGGCCTCACTTCCTGTCCCTTACTGACCCCACTTCATTTCCCTTACTGACCTCACTTCCCGCCCCTTACTGACATTACTTTCTGTCCCTTTGTGGCCTCACTTCCTGTCCCTTACTGACCCCACTTCATTTCCCTTACTGACCTCACTTCCTGTCCCTTACTGACCTCACTTCCCTTACTGACCTCACTTCCTGTCCCTTACTGACCTCACTTCCTGTCCCTTACTGACCTCACTTCCTGTCCCTTACTGACCTCACTTTCTGTCCCTTACTGACCCATTCCTGTCCCTTACTGACCCCACTTCCTGTCCCTTACTGACCTCACTTCCTGTCCCTTACTGACCTCACTTCCTGTCCCTTACTGACCTCACTTCCTGTCCCTTACTGACCCCCCGTCCTGTCCCTTACTTACCTCACTTCCTGTCCCTTACTGACCCCCATTCTTGTCCCTTACTTACCTCACTTCCTCTCCCTTACTGACCCCACCTCCTGTCCCTTACTGACCTCACTTTCTGTCCCTTACTGACCCCGCTTCCCGTCCCTTACTGACCTCACTTCCTGTCCCTTACTGACCCCACTTCCTGTCCCTTACTGACCTCACTTCCTGTCCCTTACTGACTTCACTTCATATCCCTTACTGACCCCGCTTCCCGTCCCTTACTGACCCCATTCCTGTCCCTTACTGACCTCACTTTCTGTCCCTTACTGACCCCAATTTCTGTCCCCAACTGACCTCACTTCCTGCCACTTTCTAACCGACATTTTTCCACTGTCCCTTACTGACCTAACACCCTGTCCGTTACTGACGTCATTTCCCGTGCCCGTCTGACTTCACTTCCTGCCCGTATTGTTGCGTTGACTGTCAAAACACGAATGGTTCTCGTAGTAATAATGGTTGTTTGGGGAATGGGGCATCATTCATTTCTAACCTTCGAATTTCTAGCGTGAAAGTGAGTCGATGAAATCAATGTCTTCTTGTCATTAGTGTAATAACTGGCGAATACAGTCAGCTGCCGTGTGTGTGGCAGCCGGTGGTCATGTCAGTCAGAACGGGGGGCTGGTCATGTCTGTCTTCACCGTCACTTCATCACATCCGTTCGTCCTCTCCGCGTAAACACACACTGCGGAAGTGTGATGCTAGAAATGAAAGTGTATGAAATTGGAAACACACACGTGCTGGACAGCGGACAGATGAAACAGTGTCGATGGGAGGTGTTTGTACGCTTTAAATTCAGCAGTAAACAGTATACAAGCTTCCCTTCCGCGCGCGCGCACACACACACACACACACACACACACACACACACACACACACACACACACACAAACATACACAAACAAACATACATACATACAATGCTGTAACTGTTTGAGGTGGCTGGCAAGGCCAGCTGTAACATCACTCCACATCAGTATATCAAGTAATGAATGAATGCACCACCCTCCCACCCTCCCCCGGGCCACTTTTAACTCCACCCCCACCCCCGACCCCCATCCTCCATTCTCCCGCCCCCAATCCAGCCTGCCAGACAACTCCCACCTCTACGCCCCACGCCCTCCCCCATTGCAGGAAGCAGGCAGGAGTTCCGGAACACTTCAGCACACGATGCTCAAGACAGAGAGAGGAAACAGTAACTGGACAAAATATAGACGCGTTCACACACACTCGCCCAAGTGCACACGCACGAGCGCTGAAGTACGTATGTACGCGCACACATACATACACATTCAAACACACACATACATGCACGCACGCGCATACGCACGCACACACACACGCACACACACATACACACATACACACACACACACACACACAGATGTATGTATGTGTATATATATATATATATATATATTTATAGACAGACAGACAGACATCTCTGTGAGTGTGTGTACAGATATATATATATATATAGAGAGAGAGAGAGAGAGAGAGACAGACAGACATACAGCTCTGTGTGTGTACAAATATATATGTCTGTCTGTCTGTCTGTTTGTCTGCCGGTGTATCTCTATGTGTTTTGACTGCGTGTTTGCGTGCAAGCATGAGTCATGGGTGTCAAAAAAGCCCCCCCCTCACCCCCCAGCCTACGTCAGAAGAGGCGAAGAAAGGGCAGAGCGACAGGCGGAGCACAGATTGGACATATTGATAAGAGGTAAGGGGGCTCTCAACATATGGCTGGGTAATAGATTACTCTTATTTCCTGCCCTGTCGCCCCGCCGTCTGGGGAGGGGAGAGGAGAGAGGTTGGGGGTGGGGCGGAACTCACACAGCAGTCACAAATACAGAGTCAGTGACGGGAAGAGGTGGTAGGAGAGGGGGTTTTATTGCAAGATTTTTTTTGAAGAAAAGCCGGCACAGTTAAATGAAGAAAGAAAAAAAAAGCTGAAGAAATGCTGGCACAGCTGGGGGAAGAATAGCCTGCACACCTGTGCTTTTTCACTGCCCCAGTGAACCGGTGGAGCTCATAAAAAAATATTATTCTGTGTGAGAGAAGTAAACTCCCTTCCTTCTCCTCCACCCTGTGCATAATCCCTCACACACCCTCGTACCCTCTGTATGTATGCTTTTTTTTTCTTCTTTCTGCCGTCCACCAGTCACCCCCAAGTCACCCCCTACACCCCCCGCCACACACAAACACACACACACACACACGCACGCACGTATGCATGTATAATGAATATGCACGCGTGGGCCAAACTGTGACCTGAAAGCATGCTCCGCTAAAATGTGTTCCTGAGTCCTCAGCACTGCTGTATAACATGTTCACGTGCCGACTGTGACGGCATGGACAGACTGGCTGGCATTGACATGTGTGTGTGTGTGTGTGTGTGTGTGTGTGTGTGTGTGTGTGTGTGTGTGTGTGTGCTGTGTGGCTGCCGTGGGCCTGCGCCATGCGGCACTGGCTAGAGCCACACGTTTCCCCCGTAAAAAATGAAACGAGTGTGCAATCACAATCACGTTCTCAAAGTCATGTCCTCACAGCCATGTCTCATAACCATGTCCTCAAGGCCATGTCTCATAACCATGTCTCACAACCATGTCTCACAGCCATGTCTCACAACCATGTCTCACAACCAAGTCTCAGAACCACGTCCTCACAACCATGTCTCATAACCACGTCCTCACAAACATGTCTCATAACCACGTCCTCACAAACATGTCTTATAACCATGTCTCATAACCACGTCCTCACAACCATGTCTCATAACCATGTCCTCACAGTCATGTCTCATAACCACGTCCTCACAAGCATGTCTCATAACCATGTCCTCAAGGCCATGTCTCATAACCATGTCTCACAACCATGTCTCATAACCATGTCTCACAACCATGTCTCACAACCAAGTCTCAGAACCACGTCCTCACAACCATGTCTCATAACCACGTCCTCACAAACATGTCTCATAACCACGTCCTCACAACCATGTCTCATAACCATGTCCTCACAGTCATGTCTCATAACCATGTCCTCACAAGCATGTCTCATAAGTGAGACGTGGTTTCCTAACGACCATGTCACCACAACTGTGACATCAAAACCACGTCTCACAGCTATGTCCTCACAGCAGTTTACCAACAGGCTTTGTTTGCTGACTGTCTGAAATTGTCGTTTCACAAAACTTGTGCTGCATTTAATGAGTATAAATCGGTGTTGGAGAAGGCAGAATTTTTGACTGGTTCAGAGATTATCTTTGCCTGTTTCAAAAGCAAGCCAGGTAACTGGCACTCCCGAAGACCTGGTGACCGTCTTGGACCAGGTGGTGAGGGGGGGTTTGGGGGGTGCTGGGGAGGGGAGGGGAGGAGTTGGGGGGTTGAATTGGGGAGGGAAGGGGTGGTTTATGACGCGCGGAATCAAACCACCGTACAAAATCTGCCAGAACACAAAGTGGCGAACGACATTGGCGACAATGACGTGTGACACGTCTCCCCGGACCTGACGGGTGGGGGGTGAAGTGGCGCTGGCACTTGGCGGCACACACCTGACCTCCCTGACCCCGGACACTGCTGCACTCCATATCGTCAAGTACCGCTCACGTTCTTCCATGTTACCCAGCACTTTTGACGTGCACTGAATACCCCCACAGCAGCATAAAGCACCGCGCTTAGTCAGGCCTTGAGTGCATGCATGTATCTGTATGTACTGACCACAGCGGATTTCTTCTACAGAATGTTGCCAGGGGACAACCCCCTTTTTTTTGCCGTGGGTTCTTTTCAGTGCACCACGTGCATGCTACACACAATACATCGGTTTATCGTCTCATCCAAATGAATAGATGTAGTTTTATTTTCCAGGCAAACTCGGGAGAAAGGGTGAGAGTGGGAATCGAACCTAGGTCCTCACGAACATTGGATCCATTTTGGAAGATGAGCGTCTTAACCATTTAGCCGCCTGCCAACAGGGAGAGAGGATGCATGGTTCTGTTTCTTGAAATCGCGCGCGATCTCCATAAAAGATATGACTAAAGGACGAGCCTGAGGTGGGGAAACACATCTCGTGCACCTCCCCCCCGCCCCCCCCCCCCCCCCCCCCCACACACACACCCTCATGCACCCACCTCACCCCCCACCATCCCTCCATTTCTGTGAACAGTGGGTCCTCGCCACCGGCTGAAAAAGGCCAGCACGGGGTCCTACAAGTTCGGGGTGAGGGGCAAGGTGACGGGCGCCGTCAGGTCCGCACGCCTGTGGGTGTACAAGATGAAGGACGCCCGCGACCCGCACGGCCAGACCCTGGTCATCACGGAGCTGCAGAGGCTCAAGCGGTGGAGGCTGAGGGAGCGCAGCCTGGTGGCCCGCCTCGAGACGCACGTGCGGGAAGGGTGGGTCAGCTTCGACGTCACGCGCCTCGTGCGCAGGTGGGTGCAGAACGAGGCGCCCACCTCCTCCTCCTCTTCCTCGTCCTGGCTGGACCAAGATGACCCCCACCTGCTGGCCATCCGCTGCAAGACGTGCCAGAGGACCAACTACCGCGCCATCTTCGGCGTCAAGGTGTTGTGTTGTGTTGTGTTGTGTTGTGTTGTGTTGTGTTGTGTTGTGTTGTGTTGTGTTGTGTTGTGTTGTGTTGTGAGAACCAAGCACCGCGCCATATTTGACGTCAAGGTGTTGTGTTGTGTTGTGTTGTGTTGTGTTGTGTTGTGTTGCGTTGCGTTGCGTTGCGTTGCGTTGCGTTGCGTTGTGTTGTGTTGTGTTGTGTTGTGTTGTGTTGTGTTGTGTTGTGAGAACCAAGCACCGCACCATATTTGACGTCAAGGTGTTGTGTTGTGTTGCGTTGCGTTGCGTTGCGTTGCGTTGCGTTGCGTTGCGTTGTGTTGTGTTGCGTTGCGTTGCGTTGCGTTGTGTTGCGTTGTGTTGTGTTGTGTTGTGTTGTGTTGTGTTGTGAGAACCAAGCACCGCACCATATTTGACGTCAAGGTGTTGTGTTGTGTTGTGTTGTGTTGTGTTGTGTTGTGTTGTGTTGTGTTGTGAGAACCAAGCACCGCACCATATTTGACGTCAAGGTGTTGTGTTGTGTTGTGTTGTGTTGTGTTGTGTTGTGTTGTGTTGTGTTGTGTTGTGTTGTGTTGTGTTGCGTTGCGTTGCGTTGCGTTGCGTTGCGTTGCGTTGCGTTGCGTTGCGTTGCGTTGCGTTGCGTTGCGTTGCGTTGCGTTGCGTTGTGTTGTGAGAACCAAGCACCGCACCATATTTGACGTCAAGGTGTTGTGTTGTGTTGTGTTGTGTTGTGTTGTGTTGTGTTGTGTTGTGTTGTATTGTGAGAACCAAGCACCGCACCATATTTGACGTCAAGGTGTTGTGTTGTATTGTGAGAACCAAGCACCGCACCATATTTGACGTCAAGGTGTTGTGTTGTGTTGTGTTGCGTTGTGTTGTGTTGTGTTGTGTTGTGTTGTGTTGTGTTGTGTTGTGTTGTGTTGTGTTGTATTGTGAGAACCAAGCACCGCACCATATTTGACGTCAAGGTGTTGTGTTGTGTTGTATTGTGTTGTGTTGTGTTGTGTTGCGTTGTGTTGTGTTGTGTTGTATTGTGAGAACCAAGCACCGCACCATATTTGACGTCAAGGTGTTGTGTTGTGTTGTGTTGTGTTGTGTTGTATTGTGAGAACCAAGCACCGCACCATATTTGACGTCAAGGTGTTGTGTTGTGTTGTGTTGTGTTGTGTTGTGTTGTGTTGTGAGAACCAAGCACCGCACCATATTTGACGTCAAGGTGTTGTGTTGTGTTGTATTGTGTTGTGTTGTATTGTGAGAACCAAGCACCGCACCATATTTGACGTCAAGGTGTTGTGTTGTGTTGTGTTGTGTTGTGTTGTGTTGTGAGAACCAAGCACCGCACCATATTTGACGTCAAGGTGTTGTGTTGTGTTGTGTTGCGTTGTGTTGTGTTGTATTGTGAGAACCAAGCACCGCACCATATTTGACGTCAAGGTATTGTGTTGTGTTGTGTTGTATTGTGTTGTGTTGTGTTGTGAGAACCAAGCACCGCACCATATTTGACGTCAAGGTGTTGTGTTGTGTTGTGTTGCGTTGTGTTGTGTTGTGTTGTGAGAACCAAGCACCGCACCATATTTGACGTCAAGGTGTTGTGTTGTGTTGTGTTGTGTTGTGTTGTATTGTGAGAACCAAGCACCGCACCATATTTGACGTCAAGGTGTTGTGTTGTGTTGTGTTGTGTTGTGTTGTATTGTGAGAACCAAGCACCGCACCATATTTGACGTCAAGGTGTTGTGTTGTGTTGTGTTGTGTTGTGTTGTATTGTGAGAACCAAGCACCGCACCATATTTGACGTCAAGGTGTTGTGTTGTGTTGTGTTGTGTTGTGTTGTGTTGTGAGAACCAAGCACCGCACCATATTTGACGTCAAGGTGTTGTGTTGTGTTGTATTATATCGTATTGTACTACTCTTTTTGTCACAACAGATTTCTCTGTGTGAAATTCGGGCCGCTTTTCCCCAGGGAGAGCGCCTCGCTACACTGACATCGCCACCTTTTTTTTTTTCCCCTTTCTGCAATTTCAATTGTTTTACTGTCGAAGTGCATTTTTCTACAGGGACCAATCACAGTGTGAAACACATCACTAAGAGAACAATCATAGTGACAAACACATCATTCAGGGAATCACAGTATCAAACTCGTCATATTTCAGAGCCAATCACACTGACAAACACATCTTTCAAAGCCAAGCATAGTGAAGGACACATAATCTTTCAGAGCCAATCACTGTGAGGGACACATCTTTTAGAGCCAATCACTATGAAGGACACGTCATGTTTCAGAGCCAATCCCAGTGAGGATAACATGTTTCAGAACAAACCACAGTAGAGAAACATTACTCAAGGACCAATCACAGTGAGGGACACATGTTCCAGAAGTAATCACAACAAAGAAACATCACTCCGGGACCAATCACAGTGAGGGGCACATGTTTCAGAACCAATCACAACAGAAACACATGACTGAGGGACCAATCACAGTGAGGGACACATGTTTCAGAACTAATCACAACAGAGAAACATCACTCCGGGACCAATCACAGTGAGAGACACTTCATGTTTCAGTACCAATCACAACAGAGACACATTACTCAGGGACCAATCACAGTGAGGGACGCATCATGTTTCAGAACCAATCACAACAGAGAAACATCACTCCGGGACCAATCACAGTGAGGGACACATCATGTTTCAGAACCAATCACAACAGAGAAACATCATTCCTGGACCAATCACAGTGAGGGACACATGTTTCAGAACCAATCACAACAGAAACACATGACTGAGGGACCAATCACAGTGAGGGACACATGTTTCAGAACCAATCACAACAGAGAAACATCACTCCGGGACCAATCACAGTGAGGGACACTTCATGTTTTAGAACCAATCACAACAGAGAAACATCACTCCGGGACCAATCACAGTGAGGGACACATCATGTTTCAGAACCAATC
>NC_134895.1:3858776-3861276 GCF_041734735.1 Babylonia areolata | reverse complement strand
ATTTATATGGTTCTCACTAAAAACAGATGATCGATACTTGAATAAACGAAACGATTTCTTATTTTCACTTTTGTCATGCTGCAGTGTGTGTGTGTGTGTGTGTGTGTGTGTGTGTGTGTGTGTGTGTGTGATGCATCCCTTAAAGCATTTGAATGTTTGGATACTTGCATTGGTTCTCTCTCACTCTCTCTGTCTGTCTGTCTGTCACACACACACATACACAGACACACAGACACACACACACACACACACACACACACACACACACACACACACACACACACACACACACACACACACACACAGAGGGAAGGGGTGAATTTGAACAACAATCATTTTTTAAAACCAAACTTTCATCTGCGGATTGGACCATCATCTGCATTCATAACCCTACCTACACCACACCACTGGAACTCACATTACAACAAATATAGTTCTGCTGTACACTGTTTGTTGTTTGGTATTACCATCACGATCCTTGGTGCCAGAGAACCGACAACAGGTACAATGTTTATGTAAATCCCATGGAATGCATGTCAGTAATAAACCGTTGTAGAGACCATCACCACACCATGTCAGTACCTTGACCACCACCACACCTTGTCACTACTTTGACCATCACCACACCTTGCCACTACCTTGACCATCACCACACCTTGTCACTACCTTGACCATCACCACACCATGTCAGTACCTTGACTATCACCACCACACCTTGTCAGTACCTTGACCATCACCACACCTTGTACTTTGACCATCACCACACCTTGTACTTTGACCATCATCACACCATGTCACTACCTTGACCATCACCACACCTTGTCACTACCTTGACCATCACCACACCATGTCAGTACCTTGACTATCACCACCACACCTTGTCAGTACCTTGACCATCACCACACCTTGTACTTTGACCATCACCACACCTTGTCAGTACCTTGACCATCACCACACCTTGTACTTTGACCATCACCACACCTTGTACTTTGACCATCACCACACCTTGTCAGTACCTTGACCATCACCACACCTTGTACTTTGACCATCACCACACCTTGTACTTTGACCATCACCACACCTTGTCAGTACCTTGACCATCACCACACCTTGTACTTTGACCATCACCACACCTTGTACTTTGACCATCATCACACCTTGTCAGTACCTTGACCATCACCACACCTTGTACTTTGACCATCACCACACCTTGTCAGTACCTTGACCATCACCACACCTTGTCACTACCTTGACCATCACCACACCATGTCAGTACCTTGACCATCACCACACCTTGTCACTACCTTGACCATCACCACACCTTGTACTTTGACCATCATCACACCTTGTCACTACCTTGACCATCATCACACCTTGTCACTACCTTGACCACCATCACACCTTGTCAGTACCTTGACCATCATCACACCATGTCACTAACTTGACCATCACCACACCTTGTACTTTGACCATCATCACACCTTGTCACTACCTTGACCATCACCACACCTTGTCACTACCTTGACCATCATCACACCATGTCACTACCTTGACCATCACCACACCTTGTACTTTGACCATCATCACACCTTGTCAGTACCTTGACCATCACCACACCTTGTCACTACCTTGACCATCACCACACCTTGTACTTTGACCATCATCACACCTTGTCAGTACCTTGACCATCATCACACCTTGTCAGTACCTTGACCATTACCACACCTTGTCACTACCTTGACCATTACCACACCTTGACACTACCTTGACCATTACCACACCATGTCAGTACCTTGACCATCACCACACCTTGTACTTTGACCATCATCACACCTTGCCAGTACCTTGACCATCACCACACGATGTCACTACCTTGACCATCACCACACCATGTCACTACCTTGACCATCACCACACCACACGATGTCACTACCTTGACCATCACCACACCATGTCACTACCTTGACCATCACCACACCACACCATGTCACTACCTTGACCATCACCACACCATGTCACTACCTTGACCATCACCACACCCAGAAAATGTCCAGTCCTAGGACGTTAGCAGTACACTTTGATTTGATTTGATTTGATTTTATATGGGTACTTATATAGCGTCTATCCTCGGTCAGAGACCAAGCTCTAAGCGCTTTACAAACTCGGTGCCATTTGCACAACAGGCTGCCTACCTGGGTAGAGCCGACTGATGGCTGTCATTGGACGCTCATCATTCGTTTCCTGTGTCATTCAATCAAATTTCAGGCACGCACAAAACTCTTCACTTCACGGAAAGAGAAGACCATGATGCAGTGTAGTGCACCTAACAACCGTTATCTTTGTAGTTCATGTACGTTGTGTCCATCACACAGAGCCCTGAAACAGGAACACAGCCCGGAATGCCTTAAGTCATTCGTGGAGGATCAGTTGCACTGCACCCCCGAAAACGGAGCATGGCTGCCTACATGGAGGGGCAAAAACATACACGTAAAACCCCACT
>NC_134895.1:3848776-3853776 GCF_041734735.1 Babylonia areolata | reverse complement strand
AAACAACATTGTCTTCGCCAATATCGTCATTGTCATTACCCACTTAGTCATCGTCATCACCAACATTGTCATCGTCACCATTCCTGTCCAGGTGTGACATCATCACCACACCCACACACCTTTACTCTTCCCTCACCACACCCACACACCTTTACTCTTCCCTCACCACACCCACACACCTTAACTCTTCCCTCACCACACCCACACACATTAACTCTTCACCTCATTACACCCACACACCTTTACTCTTCCCTCACCACACCCACACACCTTTACTCTTCCCTCACCACACCCACACACCTTTACTCTTCACCTCACCACACCCACACACCTTTACTCTTCACCTCATTACACCCACACACCTTAACTCTTCCCTCACCACACCCACACACCTTTACTCTTCCCTCACCACACCCACACACCTTTACTCTTCCCTCACCACACCCACACACCTTTACTCTTCACCTCATTACACCCACACACCTTAACTCTTCCCTCACCACACCCACACACCTTTACTCTTCCCTCACCACACCCCACACACCTTTACTCTTCCCTCACCACACCCACACACCTTTACTCTTCACCTCACTACACCCACACACCTTTACTCTTCCCTCACCACACCCACACACCTTTACTCTTCCCTCACCACACCCACACACCTTTACTCTTCACCTCATCACACCCACACACCTTAACTCTTCACCTCATTACACCCACACACCTTAACTCTTCCCTCACCACACCCACACACCTTTACTCTTCCCTCACCACACCCACACACCTTTACTCTTCACCTCATTACACCCACACACCTTAACTCTTCCCTCACCACACCCACACACCTTTACTCTTCCCTCACCACACCCACACACCTTAACTCTTCCCTCACCACACCCACACACCTTTACTCTTCACCTCATTACACCCACACACCTTTACTCTTCACCTCATTACACCCACACACCTTAACTCTTCCCTCACCACACCCACACACCTTAACTCTTCACCTCATTACACCCACACACCTTTACTCTTCACCTCATTACACCCACACACCTTTACTCTTCCCTCACCACACCCACACACCTTTACTCTTCCCTCACCACACCCACACACCTTTACTCTTCACCTCATTACACCCACACACCTTAACTCTTCCCTCACCACACCCACACACCTCAACTCTTCCCTCACCACACCCACACACCTTTACTCTTCCCTCACCACACCCACACACCTTAACTCTTCCCTCACCACACCCACACACCTTTACTCTTCACCTCACTACACCCACACACCTCAACTCTTCCCTCACTACACCCACACACCTCAACTCTTCCCTCACCACACCCACACACCTTTACTCTTCCCTCACCACACCCACACACCTTAACTCTTCCCTCACCACACCCACACACCTTAACTCTTCCCTCACCACACCCACACACCTTTACTCTTCACCTCATTACACCCACACACCTTAACTCTTCCCTCACCACACCCACACACCTTTACTCTTCCCTCACCACACCCCACACACCTTTACTCTTCCCTCACCACACCCACACACCTTTACTCTTCACCTCATTACACCCACACACCTTAACTCTTCCCTCACCACACCCACACACCTTAACTCTTCCCTCACCACACCCACACACCTTAACTCTTCCCTCACCACACCCACACACCTTTACTCTTCACCTCACCACACCCACACACCTTAACTCTTCACCTCACCACACCCACACACCTTAACTCTTCACCTCACCACACCCACACACCTTAACTCTTCCCTCACCTTTCCTGTCCAGGTGTGACATCCTGCCCACACCCACACACCTTCACTGTCCCCCTCCCACTGCACGTGACGCCAGCTCCACCCACACGAAGGTCTGCACCCCAGCACAGCACTGCGATGACCAGTGGTCAGTGGAACAAAATGTCCACACCTCCCTCCTCATGTAGTGCTGTGTGTGTGTGTGTGTGTGTGTGTGTGTGTGTGTGTGTGTGTGTGTGTGTGTGTGACATCACATCACACGGTGATTGTGCTGATCGTCAGGTCACAATGTATTCTATGGTGTCACTGGTCTCACTCCAAAGCAAACAGTACAAGCCTGGCTAACAAAATCCAGCATCATCTCGTTTTTTCAAAAGGTCCACATGTCCCATCCTCATTTTCTTTTTCCGCATCACTCGATGATCTGTGGTCATCATCAGGTGATCGTGGTCATCATCAGGTGATTGTGGTCATCATCAGGTGATCGTGGTCATCATCAGGTGATTGTGGTCATCATCAGGTGATCGTGGTCATCATCAGGTGATAGCGTACTTTATGGTGTCTCTGATTTCGCTCCACTCTAATGCAGAGAGTTCAAGACTGGCTGACAGAATCGAGCATCATCTCCTTTCTGTATTCCTGCATAACAAAGACACAGCAGGCCCCTGTGAACACCACAGCACCCTGGCGTGTTGTGCTGACAGTGCTGGGTGAGGTGAGAGGCAGCAAGCCCGCACTGAGAGGTGTGGCGCGTGGAATGCTCCTGCACTTGGCACGTTGAACGGACTGCACTGTGGCGCTGTTCCATTAGGGGTAGCGGTCATCATCGCAGTGCACTGGTGTTGATAAAAAAATAAAAATAAAAAAAAACCAGTCGATGAACTGGAAGATTCATGACCGGTGTAGCAGCAGCCTATTCGAACCACCCGCTGGTTTTTACCCTGGGGTCAAATCTGACTTGTTCACATCAACCTAAGTCTCTGTTTAGACTAGCCTGTGGGTTAGGTTCAGCTGGTCACAACTGACCACGTCTTGTTTGATTTTAACGGTCCCCAAGCCCCCCCCCCCCCTCTCTCTCTCTCTCTCCACATGGACACGGGGGTCATTCAGGGCAAGCTTAGAATTTAGCTCCGTTAGAATTGACCCTCCCCCCTCTTCGTTGTACTGACCACCCACCCGTAGTCGAACAGGGGGTGGGGTGGGGTGGGGGTGTATCAGGATGCACTAGCTACAATCGGCTCCCTTCTCAGTTTCTAGATCTTCCCCACTTAAAACATACATTTTATAGAATTCGTTGTCTTTGATTTTTCGTTGTTCGGGCGATTTTTCTCTCCGTATCCACTTTGATTCAGTCTAATCTCAGGATTGTTTCTTCTTCTTCGTTCATGGTCGGCAACTCTCATATTCACTCGTATCAACACGAGTGGGTTTTTACGTGTATGACCATTTTTTCCCCGCCATGTAGGCAGCCGTACTCCGTTTTCGGGGGTGTGCATGCTGGGTACGTTCTTGTTTTTATAACCCACCGAACGTTGACATGGATTACAGGATCTTTAACGTGCGTATTTGATCTGCTTGCATATACACACGAAGGGGGTTCAGGCACAGGCGGGTCTGCACATAATTATGTTGACCTGGGAGATCGGAAAAATCTCCACCCTTTACCCACCAGGCGCCGTTACCGTGATTCGAACCCGGGAACCCCAGATTGAAAGTCCAAAGCTTTAACCAATCGGCTATTGCGCCCGTCGGGATTGCTTCAAAGTCGCCGAGGCAGCAATAGCAAACGTTAGGTCCTGCAGGACACCAGAAGGGAACTCCATGTTCTGAGTTCCAGAACAACCCTGGTCCTGCAGTGAATGCCCGCTCGTTGTGGAGTCGACGGAAATGAGACAGCAGGAGGGCTGTCCACACAGAGCAGCAGGCTGGACCAGGCAGAACACACAGTGTTGCTCCCCTAAGCGAAGCCCGACCCGAGGAGTCACTGTTATACCAGCTGAAAGAACCGCCCGACGGGCGCAACAGCCGAGTGGTGAAAGCGTTGAAATTTCAATCTGAAGGTCCCGGGTTCGAATCTCGGTAACGGCGCCTGGTGGATAAAGGATGGAGATTTTTTCGATCTCCCATGTCAGTATATGTGAAGACTCGCTTGTACCTGATCCCCCTTCGTGTGTATATGCAGGCAGAAGATGAAATACGCTTCATTACAGGCTGTTAAAGTAGGACTCCCCCATGTCTGTTGTTGTGGAGGTGGGATGGGTGGGGACAGTGTGGGCAGGCCCAGAACCACCACCCCTTCAGTTCTCTACAGCTTGATTCAACGCGTAGAAAGGGGGGCGTGGGGGTGGGGGGTCATTTCCAGCTGTGGGGGTCCATCTTAACTGACACAAAATAATGTGATGACTTCGGGAGTCATGTGACCACTGACACAGCCTACAGCAGTTAGTAAGTTTTTCTGGCTTTTTTTGGTTCTTGTTTACTTGTTTCTAAGAAAGAGAGAGAGAGAGGGGGAGAGAAGGGAGGGAGGCAGGGAGGGAGAGAGAGAGGGGTGGTGGTGGCGGGGGGCGGCGGAGGGAGGGAGAAAGAGAGGGAGACACAGAGAGAGACAGACAGACAGACAGAGAGCGAGGAGGAGGGGGGACGGGGGGCAAGAAAGGGAGAGAGAGAGACAGACAGACAGACAGACAGACTGAATCCCGTATGTTCCACGATCATGTTGGTGGGACAAGGTGGCGACACCTTTACAAGTAGCGACAGTAACTGGGGCAGTCACCTGCACCACACCGTATTGTGGAAGCATACCTACTGTGACCGATCGACAGGTTTTACGTGGCGTGTAATCCGGGGTCAGACGCTGGGATTAAGGGATTAGCTGTGTGCACAAAGGTGTGCAACAACAACACTGATTGTTCGTCAGTTGTTTTTTTTTTTTCTGGACCCCTTCCAGGGTAATGCTGTGCAATGCTGAGTGGATGATTGGACATATGTCAGTGCACTTGAGTGTGTGTGTGTGGGTAGGGGGGACGTGTGTGTGTGTGGGGGGGGGCGCTGGGGGGGCGTGTGTGTGTTTGAAGATATGTGTGTTTGAAAGTGTGTGTGTGTGTGTGTTTGAAAGTGTGTGTGTGTGTGTGTGTGTGTGTGTGTGTGTGAGTGAGTGAGTGAGTGAGTGTGTGTGTGTGTGTGTGTGTGTGTGTGTGCGCGCGCGTGTGTGTGT
>NC_134895.1:3813776-3846276 GCF_041734735.1 Babylonia areolata | reverse complement strand
GTGTAGAACTGTCAGTCATACCATGATGATGATGGTATGGATACCTATACATCACCTACCCTCAGTCAGAGGCTAAGCTCCAGGCACTTAACAAGGGTCATTTGCACAGCAGGCTGCCTACATGGGTAGAGCCGACTTACAGCTGCCATCGGGTGCTCATCGTTCAGTCACACACACACACACTCACACAGACATGTAACATTTTCAGTGTATGACCATTTTGTTTATGTACCCCCCACCCCACCCCCCTTGTACTCAGCCGTACTCCGTTTTTGTGGGTGTGCATGATGGGTATGTTTTCATTTCCATAAACCACCCAACGCTGTCATGGATCACAGGATCTTTAACATGCGTATCTTTATCTTCTGAGTGCGTTAACACACGAAGGGGGTTCAGGCACCAGCCGGTCTGCACATATGTTGACCTGTGAGAGCACAAAAATCTCCACCCTTAGCTCACCAGGTGCAACAGGAAATCAGGCACCAGCCGGTCTGCACATATGTTGACCTGTGAGAGCATAAAAATCTCCACCCTTAGCTCACCAGGTGCAACAGGGAATCAAACTCAGGAAACTAAGGTGAGAACCCGGTGCTGTGACCACTGCCAGACCACTGTGTCACAGTCAGTGACGCTGAACCTTTATCCTTCTGACGTCATAGATACCCCCCCCCATCCCCCATCCCACATGTACCATACCCCCTCCACTGATCTCTCTTTGTAAAATTAAACAGTAAAATCTTTAACTTTCTCCATACGAACGGCGAAAGAGATGACGTTAACAGCATTTCACCCCAATTACCATCATCAAAATATTGCAAGCGGAAGGCTCTTATACTCAAGACGTGAATGTTGACAAAGAATACCACAATTCTGACGACGGAAGCTAAAGGTTGGGTCATTCAGACACCCACTGGACATCTGAGGGGCCTGTGTAGAGGAGAAGAGAGGACTGGCCGTACTGAGTGAGTTAAGGCTGCCATCTGTGTGTGATAATGTGCACTTTCGTTTGTGTACATGCATGGTAATTCTTGTCTGTATCCATGTCGAATGAATGATTCTCCTGTATGTACTGGTGTTGCAAACACGACTCTCGTGTGTTCATGTGTCATCTGGTGTTCTTTGTGTTATCTGTGTGTAGGCTTTGTGTCATCTGGTGTTCACTGCGCTATGTGTGTGCTTGTATCACCTGAGCATCTTTGTATCTATGTGTATGCTTGTGTCATCTGTGTGTCTGTGTTATCGATGTATATGCTTGTGTCAAAGTCAGGCAACACTTCAGTGTTGTGTTGAAAACACAGCCTCACAGCAATGTCCTTTGGTAAGCGTGCCTTTGGTAATGGTTAGTGTCTTCAGTAACTGTTAATGTAGTTCAGTGCGATGGGCCGACGTCCTTTACACAAATCCGCTTCAGTGCCTGTCTTTAGTGACTGCTGTTAGAGTCAGTAATTGTATACATCTCTTTTCCATCCACACACAGAAGTGTTGTATCAGAGCTGTGATGTTGTCCTATGGTGCTGTGATGTTGTCCTATGGTGCTGTGATGTTGTCCTATGGTGCTGTGATGTTGTCCTATGGCATGGTGCTGCGATGTTGTCCTATGGAATGGTACTGTGATGTTGTCCTATGGTGCTATGATGTAGTCCTATGGTGCTGTGATGTTGTCCTATGGCATGGTGCTATGATGTTGTCCTATGGTGCTGTGATGTTGTCCTCTGGAATGGTACTGTGATGTTGTCCTATGGTGCTGTGATGTTGTCCTATGGCATGGTGCTGCGATGTTGTCCTATGGTGCTGTGATGTTGTCCTCTGGAATGGTACTGTGATGTTGTCCTGTGGAATGGTACTGTGATGTTGTCCTGTGTGATGTTGTCCTCTGTTATGTTGTCCTCTTGGATGGTGCTGTGATGTTGTCCTGTGTGATGTTGTCCTCTGTTATGTTGTCCTCTTGGATGGTGCTGTGATGTTGTCCTCTGGGATGGTACTGTGATGTTGTCCTGTGTGATGTTGTCCTCTGTTATGTTGTCCTCTTGGATGGTGCTGTGATGTTGTCCTGTGTGATGTTGTCCTCTTGGATGGTGCTGTGATGTTGTCCTGTGTGATGTTGTCCTCTGTGATGTTGTCCTCTGTGATGTTGTCCTCTTGCCTGGTGCTGTAATGTTGTCCTCTTGGATGGTGCTGTGATGTTGTCCTGTGTGATGTTGTCCTGTGTGATGTTGTCCTCTTGCCTGGTGCTGTAATGTTGTCCTCTTGGGTGGTGCTGTGATGTTGTCCTCTGTGATGTTGTCCTCTTGCCTGGTGCTGTAATGTTGTCCTCTGTGATGTTGTCCTCTGTTATGTTGTCCTCTTGCCTGGTGCTGTAATGTTGTCCTCTTGCCTGGTGCTGTAATGTTGTCCTCTTGGATGGTGCTGTGATGTTGTCCTCTTGGATGGTGCTGTGATGTTGTCCTCTTGGATGGTGCTGTGATGTTGTCCTCTGTAATGTTGTCCTCTTGCCTGGTGCTGTAATGTTGTCCTCTTGCCTGGTGCTGTAATGTTGTCCTCTTGGATGGTGCTGTGATGTTGTCCTCTGTTATGTTGTCCTTGCCTGACCAGTGACGTGCAACACACCGTGGTCCTGTAGTAGCTGTCTGCCTGGGTCACAGGGACGGTGCTGTGCAGTGCTGTGGTCCTCTACTCCTGTCTGTCCAGCACCTCTTCAATCATGGCTGTGGCCTGACCCACAAAGCACACACAAAAGAGAATATCAGTGCAGCACAGCACAACACCAGCACAACACAACACAACACCAGCACAGCACAACACCAGCACAACACAACACAACACCAGCACAGCACAGCACAGCACAGCACAACACCAGCACAGCACAGCACAACACCAGCACAGCAAAACACAACACCAGCACAGCACAACACCAGCACAACACAACACAACACAACACCAGCACAGCACAACACAACACAACACCAGCACAGCACAACACAACACAACACCAGCACAGCACAACACAACACAACACAACACCAGCACAGCACAGCACAGCACAGCACCAGCACAACACAACACAGCACAACACACAACCAACACCAGCACAGCA
Source organism: Babylonia areolata (assembly GCF_041734735.1). Taxonomy (NCBI): domain Eukaryota; kingdom Metazoa; phylum Mollusca; class Gastropoda; order Neogastropoda; family Buccinidae; genus Babylonia; species Babylonia areolata. Next base: position 3,843,182 of record NC_134895.1, on the reverse strand, counting down.
CAACACAACACCAGCACAACACCAGCACAGCACAGCACAACACCAAGCACAACACAACACAACACAACACCAGCACAGCACAGCACAGCACAGCACAGCACAGCACAGCACAACACAACACCAGCACAGCACAACACAACACCAGCACAGCACAGCACAACACAACACCAGCACAGCACAACACAACACCAGCACAGCACAGCACAACACAACACAACACCAGCACAGCACAGCACTACACAACACCAGCACAGCACAACACAACACCAGCACAGCACAACACAACACCAGCACAGCACAGCACAGCACAGCACAGCACAGCACAACACAACACAACACCAGCACAGCACAACACAACACCAGCACAGCACAGCACAACACAACACCAGCACAGCACAACACAACACCAGCACAGCACAGCACAACACAACACAACACCAGCACAGCACAGCACAACACAACACCAGCACAGCACAACACAACACCAGCACAGCACAACACAACACCAGCACAGCACAACACAACACCAGCACAGCACAACACAACACCAGCACAGCACAGCACAACACAACACCAGCACAGCACAGCACAGCACAACACAACACCAGCACAGCACAGCACTACACAACACCAGCACAGCACAGCACTACACAACACCAGCACAGCACAGCACTACACAACACCAGCACAGCACAGCACAACACCAGCACACAACACCAGCACAACACAACACAACACCAGCACAGCACTACACAACACCAGCACAGCACAACACAACACCAGCACAGCACAGCACAACACAACACCAGCACTACACAACACCAACACAGCACTACACAACACCAGCACAGCACAACACAACACAACACCAGCACAGCACAACACAACACCAGCACTACACAACACCAACACAGCACAACACAACACCAGCACAGCACAGCACAACACAACACCAGCACAGCACAGCACAACACAACACAACACCAGCACAGCACAGCACTACACAACACCAGCACAGCACAGCACTACACAACACCAGCACAGCACAGCACTACACAACACCAGCACAGCACTACACAACACCAGCACAGCACAGCACAACACAACACCAGCACAGCACAACACAACACCAGCACAGCACAGCACAGCACTACACAACACCAGCACAGCACTACACAACACCAGCACAGCACAGCACAACACCAGCACAGCACTACACAACACAACACCAGCACAGCACAACACAACACCAGCACAGCACAGCACAACACCAGCACAGCACAACACAACACAACACCAGCACAGCACTACACAACACAACACCAGCACAGCACAACACAACACAACACCAGCACAGCACAACACAACACAACACCAGCACAGCACAGCACAACACCAGCACAGCACAACACAACACCAGCACAGCACAACACAACACCAGCACAGCACAACACAACACCAGCACAGCACAGCACAACACAGACACCAGCACAGCACAACACCAGCACAGCACAGCACAGCACTACACAACACCAGCACAGCACAGCACAACACAACACCAGCACAGCACAGCACAACACAAGCACAGCACAGCACAACACCAGCACAGCACAACACAACACCAGCACAGCACAACACAACACCAGCACAGCACTACACAACACCAGCACAGCACAGCACAGCACCGCACAACACCAGCACAGCACAGCACAACACCAGCACAGCACAGCACAACACAACACCAGCACAGCACAGCACAACACAGACACCAGCACAGCACAACACAAACACCAGCACAGCACAACACAACATGATAGCACAACAAAAGACAGCAACAGCACAACACAACATATGCCAGCACAACAAAACACAACATTGGCATGACATACCAAAGCATGACATCAGCACAAAGAAAAAAACAAAACATAACATGGCACAACAAAAACAACACTGGCACAACACAACATCAACACAGCATCAGCAAACCACAACACAACAAAACACAGCACCAGCACAGCACAATAAAACACAACATCAGCACAATACAACACAACATCAGCACAACACAACACAACATCAGCACAACACAACAAAACACAACATCAGCACAACACAACACAACATCAGCACAACCCAACACAACATCAGCACAACACAACAAAACACAACATCAGCACAACACACCAAAACACAACATCAGCGCAATACAACACAATATCAGCCCAACCCCAACACAACAAAGTACAACATCAGCCCAACACAATAAAACACAACATCAGCACAACACAACACCAACATAACACAATAAAACACAACACCAGCACAACACAATAAAACACAACATCAGCACAACACAACACCAACATAACACAATAAAACACAACATCAGCCCAACACAATAAAACACAACACCAGCACAACACAACACCAACATAACACAATAAAACACAACATCAGCACAACACAACACCAACATAACACAATAAAACACAACACCAGCACAACACAACACCAACATAACACAATAAAACACAACACCAGCACAACACAACACCAACATAACATAATAAAACACAACACCAGCACAACACAATAAAACACAACATCAGCACAATGCAACACAACATCAGCTAAACACAACACAACAACACAACATCAGCACAACACAACACAACACCAGCACAGCACTACACAACACCAGCACAGCACTACACAACACCAGCACAGCACAACACAACACCAGCACACAACACCAGCACAGCACAACACAACACCAGCACAGCACTACACAACACCAGCACAGCACAACACAACACCAGCACAGCACAGCACAACACAACACCAGCACAGCACAGCACAACACAACACCAGCACAGCACAGCACAACACCAGCACAGCACAACACCAGCACAGCACAACACAACACCAGCACAGCACAGCACAACACCAGCACAGCACAACACAACACCAGCACAGCACAACACAACACCAGCACAGCACAACACAACACCAGCACAGCACAGCACAGCACAGCACAACACCAGCACAGCACAGCACAACACCAGCACAGCACAGCACAACACAACACCAGCACAGCACAGCACAACACAGACACCAGCACAGCACAACACAAACACCAGCACAGAACTACACAACATGATAGCACAACACAACATTAGCACAACAAAAGACAGCAACAGCACAACACAACATATGCCAGCACAACAAAACACAACATTGGCATGACATACCAAAGCATGACATCAGCACAAAGAAAAAAACAAAACATAACATGGCACAACAAAAACAACACTGGCACAACACAACATCAACACAGCATCAGCAAACCACAACACAACAAAACAACAGCACAACACAACAAAACACAGCACCAGCACAGCACAATAAAACACAACATCAGCACAATACAACACAACATCAGCACAACACAACACAACATCAGCACAACACAACAAAACACAACATCAGCACAACACAACATCAGCACAACACAACACAACATCAGCACAACACAACCCAACACAACATCAGCACAACACAACAAAACAATACAACACAATATCAGCCCAACCCCAACACAACAAAGTACAACATCAGCACAACACAATAAAACACAACATCAGCACAACACAACACCAGCATAACACAATAAAACACAACACAGCACAAGACAACACCAACATAACACAATAAAACACAACATCAGCACAACACAACACCAACATAACACAACAAAACACAACACCAGCACAACACAACAAAACACAACATCAGCACAACACAACACAACATCAGCACAACACAACAAAACACAACATCAGCACAACACAACACAACACAACATCAGCACAACACAACACAACATCAGCACAACACAACACAACATCAGCACAACACAACACAACATCAGCCAAACACAACATCAGCACAACACAACAACAGCACAACACAACAAAACATCAGCACAACACAACAAAACACAACATCAGCACAACACAACAAAACACAACATCAGCACAACACAACACAACATCAGCCAAACACAACATCAGCACAACACAACACAACATCAGCACAACACAACAAAACACAACATCAGCACAATGCAACACAACATCAGCTAAACACAACACAACAACACAACATCAGCACAACACAACACAACATCAGCACAACACAACACAACAAAACACAACATCAGCAGTCAGGCTGTCAGTGTCCTGGGAAAGATGATGTACATGCCTGCTCTTTACTTGACTGCACTTTGTTTTTCCTTGACACCAGTCAGGGATGCACACAGACACACAGCATCACTTTTTTCTCAGGAATACTCTAAAGACGTCTTTCCTACACACTGTCACTACAGTAATGCAGGTGTGCGGTGTGCTGTCTACAAGCTCCAGCCATTGTCAAAGTGGTCAGGAATGTAAATTTCAAACAGCACAAACATCCCACTCAGTCTGTCCACACAAATGGACCAATCCACAAATCCCTGCAGTTCAATCCAAGTATGTCTAACAGTCAGTCGTGTGCGACTACGACCATCAGAGAGTCATAGTTCTTCACACAAAGTCAAGCTGTAAATGACTTCCCACTGTAGTGATGGGAAAAACCACTGATCACACTGATTTCAGTCTGCTGTTGGCCCAAATGTAAGCTTATGTCAGTCTCTGGTAAAGGCCACGCTAGAGTGCAGGGAACAAGCTGTTCATACCCAGACGTAGAAGGTGGCAGCCCCGGCAGAGATGTCACGGACGTCGTCCAGCTCAAACTTGCTCAGCAAGGTGTTGGAGCGTTTGACAGTGGGCAGTGGCAGCTTTTCGGGCTTCAGCTCCAGGCACCGGCGCTTCAGGCTCTCCTTCCCCGTCTTCCCCACCAACGCCTGCACCGCCTTCCAGTCCTGTGCACAGGGGGTCAGAGGTCATGTGTCAAGGACTGTTCCAGGATCACAGGGCAGGTCCCGTCACTGTCCTCCCCAAGGTCACAAGGGTCATGTGTCATGTGTCAAGGGTCAGTGGGTCAGAGGTCATTGTGTCAAGGACTGTTCCAGGGTCACAGGTTACAGGTCAGGTCCTGTCACTGTACTCCCCAAGATCACAGGGGTCAGAGGTCACGTGTCAAGGGCTGTTCCAGAGTCACAGGTTGCAGGTCACATCCTGCCACTGTTCTTGTCATCACAGGGGTCAGAGGTCAGCAGCTCTCTGCACATTCACACCACCTGTCCCCGTAAAATCTCATGAGTCAGTAGGTCGAAGGTCAAGCCATGCTGTCTGTCCCAAAGCTAAAAGGTGTCCAAAGGTCACAGGGTCAATGTCCTGATCGACCAAGGGGTTATAGGTCAAAGTGCTTCCACTTTCCCAATGCTCGCAAGAGTCAACAGGTCAAAGGCCAAGTTTTGTTGCTGTCTAATGTGGTTACTGGGTCACAGGGCCACTGCCGTTACAATCACAAACTCTGTGGAAGTAAACAAACAGATGAAAAAAATGAATAAATAAATAAATCAATCAATAAAGAAATAAACAAATTGATAAATACACATGCAAATAGTAAACAAGTAAATAAATAAAGGAATGAATAATCAATAAATAAATTAATTAATAATAAAAATTTTAAAAAGCATTCCTATGAATTTCCCATTCAGCATACCCAAGAACCAGTCTTTGAGGCACCTATAGCAGGCACAGGACGGTGAAAACATTAATCATGCACAAGACATTGATTCCACAGTCACTCAGAGAACAATGCAATGCACACACACACACACACACAGACACACACACACAAACCATGGGGCAGCAGGTGACAGACCCGTGAGACACCCAAGGATCATGCACACAGTGTGGGCGTGAAGGGAGACCATGCATGCTGGTGGTGGTGACAACAGGGGCAATCACTCACCCAGTATTGTTGTTGTCCCCCCTACCACCCATCCTCGTCTCCCTTCCGCTGAGCTGCACCCGCCTGCCCCGGGTCAGGGCAAGGAGAGGCAAATCACCTTGTGATGATGTGGTACGTCTTTCGCTCGCTTATATTGGTGCTTCATTGTCTGTTATTTTGTTGTATCATCTTCTGCTGGGGTTTTGTGTCTCTGACTTGGTATTACTTTGTTGTTACTCCATCATCTTTGCTTTTATTTATTTTTCTTTTTTTAAGGTTCAGTGTGTCTGATTTTGTAATTACTTTGTTATGTTCCTGCATCATCTTTTGTTGGCGTTTGTGTGTCTGATTTTGTCATTCCTTTTGTTATGTTGCTACATCATCTTCTATTGGGGTTCTATGTGTCTGATTTTGTCATTACTTTGTTATGTTCCTGCATCATCTTTTGCTGGGGTTCTGTGTGTCTGATTTTGTCATTCCTTTTGTTATACTGCAACATCATCTTTTGTTGGGGTTCTATGTGTCTGGTTTTGTCATTCCTTTTGTTATATTACAACATCATCTTTTGCTGGGGTTCTGTGTGTTTGATTTTGTCATTCCTTTTGTTATACTGCTACATCATCTTCTGTTGGGGTTCTATGTGTCTGATTTTGTCATTCCTTTTGTTATACTGCTACATCATCTTTTGTTGGAGTTCTATCTATGTGTCTGATTTTGTCATTCCTTTTGTTATACAACTACATCATCTTCTGTTGGAGTTCTATTTGTCTGATTTTGTCATTACTTTTGTTATACTGCTACATCCTCTTTTCTTGGGGTTCTATGTGTCTGGTTTTGTCATTGTTCCTGCATCATCTTCTGTGCTCACTTTCCTCCCCAATTCAGAGTCTTCAGCCAGATCACACCCAGCGGTATTGTATGACAGTCAGATATGTCCGATTAAGACCATCAGAACAGCAGAGAAGGTAACTGCTGTCCCAACTATCTGGGCTAGACTTTGATCACAGTGGAGAGTGTCTTGCCCAAGTTACATCATACCCACTCTCTCAGCCAAGACCACTCTAGTACAGTCAGCACTGGGATTGTTCCCAAAGGCTGCAGCAATAAGAACAAATGCAATCTTGTCTCCTGGTTGGAGAGTCATAATCGTAGTCCTTCACAAAAGGTTTAACTGTAAATGGACTCCCATTGCTGTGGAGAAACCACTGGTCATACAGGTCTCACATCACAGTTTGGCTCTCAGACTACTATCAAATTCATTACGGACCAAGTATTGTTCTAATGTCAAGTGCATATGCTTTAGTAACCTGACAATTGAGCATATAATTTTTCACTGTAGCTTGATGAAGCCTTTTGTACACGAAAGTGTGTCTTCACAAGTGACTGAGAACGTTGATGTTTTTGACTTTTTGCATTCATTATCAGTTGTTTCGCTTGTCAGTTTAACGACTTCTCTTTTACGAAGTCCTTTAAGTAATTTCCTGTAACTGTATTTAGCGGGGTTTTTTTGTTTTGTTTTTTTTTTCTTCCAAATTTCACCCACATTTTTACCCTCATTTGCCCAGTTTCTCCCAACCCTCCATTCATCCACATCTCCCACCCCTTCTAACTGATAATACTCAGATGTATTCATAAATACTTTAACAAAATGTCTTCAATCACCCATATGGGTGATGGGACATTAAACAAAATTCCTCCTCCTCACAGTTTGGCCCAAGTGTACCCTTGTGTCAGTCTCTGATCTGATCTGAGTGTTGAGCAGTTCAGGGATATGGGGAGTATGAAGGATAGGGCTTGGTTGGACAGACATTGGATGTCTCACAGAGAGGGTCAGCACAGCACATGACACCACCAAGCTGTCTGACCAGCTTCTTCTTCCTGTGTCCTTCACTGATCTGACACTGTCCCTCCTGCACCGGTCATTGTCAGTGTCATGATCTGATTCCCACTGACCCCAACAGATCACAGAAATGATCTGATTCCTACTGACCCCAACAGATCACAGTAATGATCTGATCTGACCCCAACAGATCACAGTAATGATCTGATTCCCACTGACCCCAACAGATCACAGTAATGATCTGATTCCTACTGACCCCCAACAGATCACAGTAATGATCTGATTCCTACTGACCCCCAACAGATCACAGCAATGATCTGATTCCTACTGACCCCCAACAGATCACAGCAATGATCAGATTCCTACTGACCCCCGACAGATCACAGCAATGATCAGATTCCTACTGACCCCAACAGATCACAGCAATGATCAGATTCCTACTGACCCCAAAAGATCACAGTAATGATCTGATCTGACCCCAACAGATCACAGTAATGATCTGATTCCTACTGACCCCCAACAGATCACAGCAATGATCAGATTCCTACTGACCCCAACAGATCACAGCAATGATCAGATTCCTACTCACCCCCAACAGATCACAGCAATGATCTGATTCCCACTGACCCCCAAAAGATCACAGTAATGATCAGATTCCCACTGACCCCCAAAAGATCACAGTAATGATCTGATCTGGCCCCAACAGATCACAGTAATGATCTGATTCCTACTGACCCCAACAGATCACAGTAATGATCTGATTCCCACTGACCCCCAACAGATCACAGTGATGATCTGATTCCCACTGACCCCCAACAGATCACAGTGATGATCAGATTCCTACTGACCCCCAACAGATCACAGTGATGATCTGATTCCCACTGACCCCCAACAGATCACAGTGATGATCTGATTCCCACTGACCCCCAACAGATCACAGTGATGATCTGATTCCCACTGACCCCCAACAGATCACAGTGATGATCAGATTCCTACTGACCCCCAACAGATCACAGGAATGATCAGATTCCTACTGACCCCCAACAGATCACAGCAATGATCTGATTCCTACTCACCCCCAACAGATCACAGCAATGATCAGATTCCTACTGACCCCAACAGATCACAGCAATGATCAGATTCCCACTGACCCCCTGCAGACCACCTGTCACAACCTGACAGCTGACCACCCAAAAACAGATCACCTTGGTTTCTTTCTCGGCGTGGCCCAGCAAGAGGAAGACCGCGGTCATGACCGTGTGCACGATGGGCGGGGGCTTGGTGTAGCTGCGGATCTCGGCCACAGTGGACTGCTTCAGCTCCAGGATCTCATGGCGGATCCTCTCCAGGCGCCGCAGCCTGCCCAGCAGCTTGCCGGCCGTCATCATCTCCTGCGCAAGCTCCGCCTCAAAGCCGTGCTTCTTGATGAAGGTCATGGCCTTCTCCAGGTCCTCTATCTCCCGCTTGGTCATGGCCTTGTGCAGGCCTGGGTGAGGGCCACGCCACCGCAACAACAGCAACAACGACAGTGTCATGCAGTAACAGCACTCAGTGTGGCAGACATGAACAGATACGTGACTGAACACAATAAATAACAATTTGGTCATGGCCTGGTGAAGGGCCTGCACCACAGCAACAACAACGACGAAAACAACACCAGTGTCAGTAACAACACTCAGTGTGGCGGATATGAACCGATACATGACTGAACAACATACACAGGCTGGCACAGACAACCACAGCAACAACAACAAAACAACAACACCAATGTCATGCAATAACAATGCTCAGTGTGGCGGTTATGAACCGATACGTGACTGAACAACATACACAGGCTGGCACAGACAACCACAGCAACAACAACAACAAAAACAACACCAATGTCATGCAATAACAATGCTCAGTGTGGCGGTTATGAACTGATACATGACTGAACAACATACACAGGCTGGCACAGACAACCACAGCAACAACAACAAAAAACAACACCAATGTCATGCAATAACAATGCTCAGTGTGGCGGTTATGAACCGATACATGACTGAACAACATACACAGGCTGGCACAGACAACCACAGAAACAACAACAACAACAACAACACCAGTGTCATACAATAACAACGCTCAGTGTGGCGGTTATGAACCGATACATGACTGAACAACATGGACCAGATCAGCGAAGGTAGGAGAGAAACATGTCTGTGTTATGCCATGATGTGTCCTGACTGATCCCCTCTGTTCCTTACACTTCATCTTCACAAAAACAGGAGGAAAGTGGCAGAATGGTTAAGACGCTCAGCTGCCAATGCAGAGAGTCCATGAGGGTGTGGGTTTGAATCCCGCTCTTGCCCTTTCTTCCAAGTTTGACTGGAAAATCAAACTGAGCGTCTAGTCTTTTGGATGAGATGATAAACCAAGGTCCCGTGTGCAGCACGCACTTGGCACACTGAAAAAGAACCTATGGCTGTGAGAGTGTTGTCCTCTGGCCAAATCATGTAAAAAGAAATCCACTCTGATAGGTACACAAACATGTAAGCATGCACTCAAGGCCTGACAAGCGTGCTGGGTTATGCTGCTGTCAGGCATCTGCCTAGCAAATGTGGTGTAGCGTATATGGATTTGTCTGAACGCTGTGGTGCCTCCTCAGGAAGCTGAAACTGAAACAGAAACTCATCTCCACAGCAGTTAGCTGCCATGGACAAGGGTGTGCACCACAATGGCACGGTCCAATGGCACAACACAATGGCACAACACAATGGCACAAGAGAATCACATCTTGGTTCATAACTGTACATCAACATGCATCAGTGAACTGAGAACAGCTGTGCGACAATGCAATGAGAATATTTCATCATGGAACACACATACCTGCATACAAATATGCACACACATATCTAGCTAAAAGCATAATCAGATACATGAACATGTGAAGTGATGGTATCAAAGCATGCAGCTGTAACGCACACTTTTCGAATACCTCATGTAAACTCTGAATCACTGACTGAAGTTCTGGTCAATGCATGAGTAATGTGAGAATGTGATTTGACAAACATAGCACTAGCATACACACAACACACACACACACACACACACACACACACATAAAACACAGACACACACACACACTGAACACACACACTCGTGCACACACACACACACACACACACGCAAACACACACACATCAAAAACACTCACGCACACACACACACCACACACACATACACACACACACACCACACACACACACACACACACATTTTAAAATACTTAACCAGGTTTCAAATCTGCAAGAAAGTAAATCCAGTACCCAGAAAACTTCCCAATGTGTACACTTCTCAACGGGTCAGACCAGAACCTAGCCGTCACCTCACCTTCCTTGGCGCCGATCTGTCGCAGCAGTTTCTGTGCCTTCTGAAGGTCCATGTCGTCATCAGAGAGCTCCGCCTTCTTGAACTCCTTGATGGAGTACTCCAGCTGGAACTTGTCTCGCGTCTTCACCGCCACCTTCAGCTGGTACCGGATACGCTTGTGCCGGTGTTCTGAAACAGGGTACACGGGTCTCAGGGTACTGGGGTCATACATGGGTCACAGGGTACAGGGGTCACAGGGATCAGAGGTCACAAGATACAGGGGTTACAGGTTACAGGGGTCACAGGGTTCTGGGGTTCATACTTGGGTCATGGGGTACAAGGGTCACAGGGTACAGGGGTCACAAGGCACATGGGTCGTGCAGGGCTCACAGGTTGCAGAGGTCAAAGGGTACTGGGGTCACAGGGTGCCTGTTACATTGTTCATTAGTGTTAAAATAAATTTACATTATGATTATGATTGTGATTATCATTGACTCACTTGTGTAAACAAAGTAAGTCTATGTTTTAACCTGGTGTGTGTGTGTGTGTGTGTGTGTGTGTGTGTGTGTGTGTCTGTGTGTCCATGGTAAACTTTAACATTGCCATTTTCTCTGCAAATACTTTGTCAGTTGACACCAAATTTGGCATAAAAATAGGAAAAATTCAGTTCTTTCCAGTCATCTTGTTTAAAACAATATTGTACCTCTGGGATGGGCACAAAAATTTTTTAAAAAGAAGCTAAGTTATATGCAAACTGAATTTACTGTTATATTTATATTTTTTAAATTCTCTAAACCTGGCACTTTGATCTGATATTCTGACACAACAACAAGAGCAGTCATTTTTATCATTTTTTGTTCAAACAGGAACTTCTTTTGCTAAGCATGGAAGTTTTATTCATCTTGCATGTCTTTGGTGCAGATAGTAAAAAAGGGAAATTAATCTGTAATTAATGCTAGAGGGCTTAATTTGCTTTAAACTGATCTTTCTCATCTTAAACATTACATTTTGAAATTATACTCAATACATAAAAAAGCTTGTGTGTTTTATTCTCAGTGTACAGGGGTTTCACTATGTTCATTCACCCAAGTGGTCTTTTTCGGAAAATATCAAAATCAATACTACGAGTGGACTTTACAGATCTATTGGCTGAGCCCTGAAGGTCATGGGCAAAAATCAATTGTGCACACATATTTATACACATTCAAAGCGCATGCTCGCAAGCTCGAAGGGCGACATTTTGTTTCAAGTAGTGGACCTGCCCGTTCAATCCAATATTCAATTGACAATACATGATAACATGTGATGGAAAGTTGGAGAAGGAGACTGTTAAATATTTGTTCAGAGAAAGATTTGTGAACACCCCATCACTTACTAGATTGTGCCCCAAACTGCCATAAAAATATCCACAGAATCAGTCAGAATTCACAGTTAAAAATAATAAACCATGAGCACGGCTGTGCCGCTTAACTTCCAGCAGAGCTATTTAGTTTCAGAGTTCAGTGAGCGGTCAGGAGCACGGCTGCTGACCTAGATTCCTCTGGGATGGGAGGGGGGGGGGGGGAGGGGAGCGCGCGCCGCGCTCTTTGTGCCTATGTTTCCAGCAGAGAAAGGTGTATTGTTTAAGTGATTTTCATTTAATCATATTCGTGCACACCGGTTTTTGTTTGCTGTCATTTTTGTGTACATGATTCCAGTGAATGTGAACTTTAAGTGTGTTGTGTGATTTACCAGACACTGTCCGAGTGTTTGTGTTACATCCAGTTATTTGACCTAAGTGTGTGTGTGTGAGTGCCGACAAAAATGGAATCTGGTGCGGTAGTGGCAGCATTGCTGACTGGGCAACACACCTTCAGTGAACACTTGAGATGTTTGGATAATATGTGTTGTGTGTGTGGTGAGCGGGTTCTCAGAAGAGATAAAGATAAGGGGTTGAATGCAAGACTTTGTGCCAAGTATTCTTCTGAACTGTTTCGTTTTTTCGGTCTAGATGTTTCGAATGATGAAGAGGGCAAACATCCCACATGCATTTGTATCAAGTGCTACAAAAAAATGAACAAGGGGGGGAGGCAACACACGCAGTCGTCAATTCACTCAAAAAGAAAGTATTAGGGATGCAGTCACAAGATGACAAACTGCGTGTCATCATGCAAGAGCACATGACTATTGTCTCCCCCATGCGTCAGCAAGTCGTACCCCAAGCAGGAGAATCACGGCACAAATCAAAAAGTAAAGAATAAAGAAATTTTCAGCCCTGTTCTTTTCTCCACCCTGAATCCCTCCCTCCCGCACACACACATTGTAAGGAAAAAACAAGAAAAGAAAAAAAATGTTTGAGTTTAGTCAGTGTCACACTTCAACTGAGTGGATTACCAACTACAAACAAGGAGTTCATACGGATTTATAAGTTCAGGTAGGAATGGATTTTATTATTTAGAACTTACAAATGCATGTCAGTACGTTACATTGTGATCGTTTACTAAAAGCATGGTATCGTCAAGGTGTATCTTTTAGACTGACCAAATGCATGTCGCAAGCAAAGGCACACATACTGACACGCAAAACATCTAGTCGGCGAAAATCTCTCCCCCCCCTCTCTGTGTGCGTCTCTCTCTCTCTCTCTCTCTCTCTCTCTCTGCGTCTGTCTCTCTCCCTCTCTCTCTGTGCCTCTCCCCTTTCTCTCTCCGTACACGTTCCTCTGTTTCTCAGTATGTCTGTCCCTGCATATATATGTCTGCCTGTCCGTCTCTCTTCCCGTGATGTTGAGAGAAGTGTGAAACTTAAGTGGCTGGCAGCAGTTCTCAGTGGAGCTGATCGTTAAATACTGATACTAATTCCGGGGCGGTCTGCCACCTCTAGGTAATGTATCGGCTATATTTTCCTTCCAGTTGTATCGTGGAGACATGCATGTATATCATGATACAAGTTTTATCTCCAAGTAAAACGATGTACACACACAACACGGAGTTGAAATTGAACTACGTTCCGTGTGTGTTCCTCAGTTCGAACAGAATGTTCGTGTGCTCGCTAAGTTTTGGACCGCTTGTACACTGCCTGTAGGAAATTAAACCTGCTCATGTTTGGTATCGTTAAATTTGTCAGAAAATCACACATCCATTCACACCCATAGCGCCCTTCTTGTTGCATTCTGACATAGAGTATTATTTTTTAAAAGCACATAACCCTGTTTCTGACAGTTTATCAGCAGCAGCGAAGCTGTTCACAGCTGTACACACTGCCCGTGTAACATGCGCTCCGCAAAGAATAGCGCGAAGTTAGTGGTGCGCCAGAGCGCTGCCCCATATACTGCCTGCCTGTCTGTCCAGGCTATCACCTTTCCAACGTTTCGCGCTCGCTCGCTGTTCATCCCTCTCCCCTCCGCTTCGCGCCAAAACTAAAAGGGCTGCCTTGTGCCGCCGTGTGAGAGTTAATAGAAAGATTTGTGAACACCCCATCACTTACTAGATTGTGCCCCAAACTGCCATAAAAATATCCACAGAATCAGTCGGAATTCACAGTTAAAAATAATAAACCATGAGAGTTAATACCCTTGAATTGATGAAATGTAAAAATTTCCAGTCTTGACTTTTCTCAAAATGAAGTCCTTTTCACTTCATACGATGTTTAGAAGTACTTGTACTTGGCTCTACATGTTATTAGTTTAACAAAATACTCAATCTTCATATCAACTTTAAAACTATAAAACTAGAATGAACATAAAAGAGAAATTGTCAACCGGGTGTAACTAAACTTGTACATCTATCTAGATCCAGAGAAAACGGTTAAATGTTGCAGTGTGATTGTGGCGATAGCCACATCTCCTGTACCACGGACTTAAAAAGAATTTTTAATTGCCCTTAAAGATTTTTTTAATGCCCAAGATAAACCAGAATAATATGATTTAAACAGCGTTTTCACTGCGAATACCGCAATCGATTTATCGCCCTTTAAAAAAGCATGTTTAAATGTTATATTTCTGAACGTCAGTTAAAGAGCCACGATTGTGTAATGAGTAAGACAGTTTCTTCTCACCTGAACATGCGGGGTTCGAATCTGCTTATAGGACTTTTCTTTTTCTTTTAACCCGAAACTTTATAATAACAAATACAGAACACATTTTAATGATTAGATTTTTTTTGAAGTGTATCACAAGTGAGTCTTGAAGGCCTTGCCTCTCTTGTGATTTTTTTGTGCCCATCCCAGAGGTGCAATATTATTTTAAACAAGATGACTGGAAAGAACTGAATTTTTCCTATTTTTATGCCAAATTTGGTGTCAACTGACAAAGTATTTGCAGAGAAAATGGCAATGTTAAAGTTAACCACAGACACACTCACACACACACACAGACAACCGAACACCGGGTTAAAACATAGACTCACTTTGTTTACATAAGTGAGTCAATAACTGCCATAACCAGACACACACAACAGAAAAACACAGACAGGTAGAGTGATAAACTGATTCATTTTGATTTAATTAATTTACCTGAGTGCAAGCTAACCAACCAGCTTTAAATTGTGTGGCTGGTATTATCTTGAGGCATCCGTATCACTGTACTTAATATCATTTTATGTCCATTACTACTAACAGATTTCATTTATACTGCGCACTTCCCTCACATTCACAAATTTCACAGTACACAGTAGAGAGACTGCAGGGAGAGACCACTATCCTTCAGGACCTTTTTCAGTGTCTTCTCTCTAACACCAAGACAGTTCACAGCACACAGTACAGAGACAGCAGGAAGAGAGCACTACCCTTCAGGTGCTTGTTCAGCGTCTTCTCTCTAACACCAAGACAGTTCACAGCACAGAGACAGCAGGAAGTAGAGAGCACTACCCTTCAGGTGCTTGTTCAGCGTCTTCTGTCTAACACCAAGACAGTTCACAGCCACAGTACAGAGACAGCAGGAAGGAGAGAGCACTACCCTTCAGGTGCTTGTTCAGCGTCTTCTCTCTAACACCAAGACAGTTCACAGTACAGAGACAGCAGGAAGTGGAGAGCACTACCCTTCAGGTGCTTGTTCAGCGTCTTCTCTCTAACACCAAGACAGTTCACAGCACAGACACAGCAGGAAGGAGAGAGCACTACCCTTCAGGTGCTTGTTCAGCGTCTTCTCTCTAACACCAAGACAGTTCACAGCACACAGTACAGAGACAGCAGGAAGGAGAGAGCACTACCCTTCAGGTGCTTGTTCAGCGTCTTCTCTTCATCCTCCAGCTGTGCCCTCCTCTTGCCATCAGCCCCGTCCTTCTGCTGCTTCACCTGCTTCAGCTTCTCGTCTGTCTCCTTCTCCGCCTTCTCCGCTTCCTGCCCACACCCACACCCCCACCAGACCTTCAGTTCACCCACCCACACACCCTGTCCCTTTCTTTCTTTCTTCCTGCCCACACCCACACACCCACCAGACCTTCAGTTCACTCACCACACACCCTGTCTCTTTCTTTCTTTCTTCATGCCCACACCCACACACCCACCAGACCTTCAGTTCACTCACCCACACACTGCTGACACAATGGATAATGGATGGTCACTACTGCTGACACAATGGATGGTCACTACTGCTGACACAATGGATGGTCACTACTGCTGACACAATGGATGAACAATGATCACTACTGCTGACACAATGGATGGTCAATACTGCTGACACAATGGATAAACAATGATCAACACTGCTGACAATGGATGGTCACTACTGCTGACACAATGGATGGTCACTACTGCTGACACAATGGATGAACAATGATCACTACTGCTGACACAATGGATGGTCACTACTGCTGACACAATGGATGAACAATGATCACTACTGCTGACACAATGGATGGTCACTACTGCTGACACAATGGATGAAGAATGATCAACACTGCTGACACAATGGATGGTCACTACTGCTGACACAATGGATGAAGAATGATCAACACTGCTGACACAGTGGATGAACAATGACCACCACTGCTGACACAGTGGATGAACAATGATCAACACTGCTGACACAATGGATGGTCACTACTGCTGACACAATGGATGAAGAATGATCAACACTGCTGACACAATGGATGGTCACTACTGCTGACACAATGGATGAACAATGATCACCACTGCTGACACAATGGATAAGCAATGATCACCACTGCTGACACAATGGATAAGCAATGATCACCACTGCTGACACAATGGATAAGCAATGTTCACCACTGCTGACACAATGGATAAACAATGATCACCACTGCTGACACAATGGATAAACAATGATCACCACTGCTGACACAATGGATAAGCAATGATCACCACTGCTGACACTCATTATGAGCTGTGCCACTCACATCTCTCAGTTTTTCCACGTTCCTGTATTTCTCTTCCTCCTCCTCTCTCCTCTTCCTCTCTTCCTCCTCCAGCTGTCGCAGACGTTCTTCTTCCTGCAGCAAAGCGTCAAGTGACCACAGTGACTAATGAGTATGTTAACCAGACAAGCACTGATGACCACAGTGACAAATCAGTATGTTAACCAGACCACTACTGATGACCACAGTGACTAATCAGTATGTTAACCAGACAACCACTGATGACCACAGTGACCAATCAGTATGTTAACCAGACTACTACTGATGACCACAATGACTAATCAGTATGTTAACCAGACAACTACTGATGACCACAGTGACTAATCAGTATGTTAACCAGACAACTACTAATGACCACAGCAACTAATTAACATGTTAACCAAACAACTACTGATGACAGCAATGACAAATTAATATGTTTACTTGACAACTATTGATGACCACAATGACTAATTAACATGTTAACCAGACAACTACTGATTACCACAATGACTAATTAACATGTTAACCAGACAACTACTGATTACCACAATGACTAATTAACATGTTAACCAGACAACTACTGATTACCACATTGACTAATCAACATGTCAACCAGACTACTGATGACCACAATGACTAATCAACATGTCAACCAGACTACTGATGACCACAATGACTAATCAACATGTCAACCAGACTACTGATGACCACAATGACTAATCAACATGTCAACCAGACTACTGATGACCACAATGACTAATCAACATGTCAATCAGACTACTGATGACCACAATGACTAATCAACATGTCAACCAGACTACTGATGACCACAATGACTAATCAACATGTCAATCAGACAACTACTGATGACCACATTGACTAATCAACATGTTAACCAGACTACTGATGACCACAATGACTAATCAACATGTCAATCAGACTACTGATGACCACAATGACTAATCAACATGTCAACCAGACTACTGATGACCACAATGACTAATCAACATGTCAACCAGACAACTACTGATGACCACAATGACTAATCAACATGTTAACCAGACTACTGATGACCACATTGACTAATCAACATGTCAACCAGACAACTACTGATGACCACATTGACTAATCAACATGTTAACCAGACAACTACTGATGACCACAATGACTAATCAACATGTCAACCAGACTACTGATGACCACAATGACTAATCAACATGTCAACCAGACAACTACTGATGACCACAATGACTAATTAACATGTTAACCAGACAACTATTGATGACCACAATGACTAATTAACATGTTAACCAGACAACTATTGATGACCACAATGACTAATCAACATGTCAACCAGACTACTAATGACCACAGTGAGAAGGCCACTGAGCATGCTGGCATGGCATCCAAGAAACTGCTCAGGTAATCAATGTTTGTTTGTTTTTTAAATATTAATTTACTTCTTTACTCTTTCTTGATCTGATTCTCCATGCAAGTGCCAAAACCAGCAGTCAACTGAAAGTACCACATTAACAAACTGTATTCAGACATTTACAAGTTGTCCTCACTAACGGGCAAGTCCAACCAAGTTGACAAAGGTCCCAGGTCTAGAGTGCACTTATCGCACGTAACCGATTCCACAGCAACAAGAGAGTTGTCCCTGGCAAAATTTTGCTGCAGAATCCATTGTATCGTACATGTGTGTGTGTGTGTGTGTGTGTGTGTCTGTGTGTGTGTGTGTTTGTGTGTCTAGGTGCATGTGTGTGTGTGTGTGTGTGTCCAAACCCTGACTGAATACTGAGCGACACAGGAAATGAATAATGAAAGCCTGAAGGCAGCTTTCAGTCGGCTCTACCCAGTTGGGCAGCCTGTTGTGCAAATGACTGTGTTTTTCAGGCACTTAGAGCTTGTTCTTCGACTGAGGATAGCTGTTATATATAAGTATCCATATCAATCAATCAATCAACCATCAATCAATCAACCAGTCAACACCTAATGCTGACCATGCTTACTACTACTTGACCCTGATGAAATGATAATACTGATTTTGGGGGGAGCTCAGACTGGCCACAGCTACTGTGCCTACTGAACAAAGTTATTGCCCAAAGTAAAATTTGCAATGACAAAAAGACATATGAACAAACTCAGTGATGATGATAACATCACACTCCCTGTTACAATGACACAAAGGCATATGAACAAACTCAGTGACAATGATACCAACACACTCCCTCTTTCTATAACACAAAGACACATGAACCAATTAGTGACAATGATACCAACACACTCCCTCTTTCTATAACACAAAGACATATGAACCAGTCAGTGACGATGATACCAACACACTCCCTCTTTCTATAACACAAAGACACATGAACAATTCAGTGACAATGATACCAACACACTCCCTTTTTCAGTGATACAAAGACATATGAACAACTCAGTGATGATGATACCAACACACTCCCTGTTACAATGACACAAAGACAAATGAACCAATCTGTGACAATGATACTATCACACTCCCTCTTTCAATGACATAAAGACATATGAATAACTCAGTGATGATGATACCAACACACTCCCTCTTTCAATGACATGAAGACAAATGACAACTCAGTGACAATGATACCATCACACTCCCTGTTTCAATGATACGAAGACATATGACAACTCAGTGACGATGATACCAAAACACTCCCTGTTTCAATGATACGAAGACATATGAATCAATCAGTGACAATGATACCAACACACTCCCTGTTGCAATGACACGAAGACATATGAACCAATCAGTGACATGATACCAACACACTCCCTGTTACAATGATATGAAGACATATGAACCAATCAGTGACAATGATACCAACACACTTCCTGTTACAATGACACGAAGACATATGAATAACTCAGTGATGATGATACCAACACACTCCCTGTTACAATGATATGAAGACATATGAACCAATCAGTGACAATGATACCATCACACTCCCTGTTACAATGATATGAAGACATATGAACCAATCAGTGACAATGATACCAACACACTCCCTGTTACAATGATATGAAGACATATGAATCAATCAGTGATGATGATAACAACACACTCCCTGTTAAAATAACACGAAGACATATGAATCAATCAGTGACAATGATACCAACACACTTCCTCTTTCTATAACACAAAGACATATGAACCAATCAGTGACAATGATACCAACACACTCCCTGTTGCAATGATACGAAGACATGAACAACTCAGTGATGATGATACCACCACACTCCCTGTTGCAATGACACGAAGACATATGAACCAATCAGTGACAATGATACCAACACTTCCTGTTCCACATGACTGACCTCCTTCCTCATCCGTTCCTCTGTGGACAAATAGACAGCAGAAAAAAGTTTAATTTCATATGCTGTGCAAAGCATACATAGTTAATACATATTACATTTTCTGTTGATGATAAATCTTTTTCTTTTTTTTTTCTTTCTTAACCACAGAATAAGGATGGCACTCAAAGGGCAGTCATATCAACACTGACAACTGAACAAACATACTGCACACATGTTTATAAAAAATAAAAAAAGAGTACTACATTTCTTCTTCTTTTTTATACCATATTTCTTTATCACAAATCACCAGCACACAATATAGTGTCATGATCAAGTTGCAGCCCACGAACGAAGAAGAAGAAGAAGCAGAAAAAGAAGAAGAAGAAGAAGAAGAAGGTTTGTTGGTAACTGGATGCATGTGTATGTGTATGTGTCTGTGTGTGTGCACCCACAGGTCTGTCTGTCTGTGCACACACACACTCACTGTCAGGAAGGGTGGAAGTGCTCAGGAGGAATCATGTGAAAATGGTTGAGGTCGTGTATGTGTACTACTTTAGGTAGTTAGATGAGACATTGATATAACCTCTTTCTGTGCATATATACACACATACAGACAAGACACATACCCACACACATTATCACCATCCTAGAAGTAACACGTCCGCCTAGGAAGTGAGAGAATCTGAGGTCCCGTGTGCAACATGCACTTAGCGCACGTAAAAGAACCCACGGCAACAAAAGGGTTGTTCCTGGCAAAATTCTGTAGAAAAATCCACTTTGATAGGAAAAACAAATAAAACTGCACACAGGAAAAAATACAAAAAAATGGGTGGTGCTGTAGTGTCTCTCCCTCGGGAGAGCAGCCCGAATTTCACACAAAGAAATGTGTTGTGATAAAAAGAAAGACAAATACTTCTTCTTCTTCTTCTTCTGCGTTCACTCGTATGCACACGAGTGGGCTTTTACGTGTATGACTGTTTTTACCCCGCCATGTATGCAGCCATACTCCGTTTTTGGGAGTGTGCATGCTGGGTATGTTCTTGTTTCTATAACCCACCGAACGTTGACATGGATTACAGGATCTTTAACGTGCGTATTTGATCTTCTGCTTGCATATACACATGAAGGGGGTTCAGGCACCAGCCGGTCTGCACATATGTTGACCTGGGAGATTGTAATAATCTCCACCCTTTAGCCACCAGGCGCCGTCACCGTGATTCGAACCCGGGACCCTCAGACTGACAGTCCAACGCTTTAACCGCTCGGCTATTGCGCCCGTCAAGACAAAGACAAAATACAATGATCATGTCACACATCACCACCCTACCTTCCTCTTCCCTCCTCTTCCTTCTCTCCTCCTCTTCCTGGTCCTTTTCCTGCAACATCACACAGCAACACACTGTTACACTGTCATCTGTGTGTGTGTGTGAGTGTGTGTGTGTGTGCGTGTGTGCGTGTGTGTGTGTGTGTGTGTGTATGTGTGTGTGTGTGTGTGTGTGTGTGAGTGCATGTGTATGTGTGTGTGTGTGTGTGTGTGTGTGTGTAGGGGGGTGGGGGTGGGTGCATGCGTGCATGTTCATGCGTGCGTGCATGTGTGTGTGTGCGTGTGTGTGGGCGGGAGAGGGGGAAGGTGGGGGAGGTGGGGGGTGTGGGGCAGGTTGTTTTACATCATCATAAGACACACACTATTACAGTTACCTCTGTGCGTGCATGTGTGTGTGTGTGTGTGTGTGTGTGTGTGTGTGTGTGTGTCTGTGTGTCTGTGTGTGTGTTTGTGTGTGTGTGTGTGCGTGTCTATGCACATACATAAGTCTGCAGAGTGATGCTTTATCTATTTGTGAGCCGCACTTAACGTATATGTCTTAACAATGAAGCAGACATATAAAAGCACATGATGCAGTAAATGATTTCACAGTCTTTTCTGGACTGAAACTGAATACCAGCATAACAAAAGCAATGACTGCTCACCATTTGCATTAACTGAAGAAGTCAGAATACTAGAAATTCATTCTGAAAATGATCAAGCTCCACAATAGATAAAAGACAACTGGTCACACAGAACAGAAGCAACGGACAGCAAGATTAACTCATGGAGTAAAAGAGAACTGAGAATATGTCGGAAAATAGCTATCCAAAAAGGTTTTATATTGAGTCAATCTATCTTCCTATTGCAATATACTCGTATGCTGGAGGAAGTTCTGATACTGGTGAACAGAATTCTGTATAAATTCACTTGGGAAAGAAAGAAAACCATTAGAAAAGCCTTTGAAAAAGTAGAGAAAAATATTGGATGCAGTCAAGGAGGGGTGAATACTATGACTGATATTGATATTGATATAATGCAGGAAAGTTGTGATTCTTTATATATATATATATATATATATATATATATATATATATATATATACATACATACTTGATTGGAAGACTACTAGCAGCAAACCACAAGAACTGGAGTTATATCCCAAAACAGATTGTAATTGAATGAAATAGAAGATATCAGAATAGAACAATACAAATTACATCAGAATAGAACAGAACAGAACAGAATAGAATAGAATAGAATATGTCTTCATTACCAAGAGTACCAGGGTCACAGAGAATATTAGGAGGAAAAGTGCATATAAGGTAGAAATCACATACAAACAAGTACAGTAGGATTTTGTACACAAATGCATGTACATATAAGTGTTTGTACATGAGCGCACTCACACACATGCATCCCCCCCCCCCCCCAGCTGCCACCCACACCCCTCCCACATCCCTCCCACATATACACACATACTCAAACACACACTCAGAGCATATCAGTGTGTATGCTCACTTGAATATATACATTGCCAACGCTCGGCTTATATCACAGATTGACATAAGATTACAGCTGGCTAATGTGAGATCTGTATGATGAATGGTTTATCCACTGCAGTGGGAAGTCATTTACAGCTTCATCTTTTGTGAAGGACTGTGACTCTGAAATTAGGATGCAACACTGCATTGGGGATGTAACTTTGGCAAGACACTCTCCGCCATAATCAAATTCTAGCCCAGACAGTCAAGATAGCAGATGCCTCCTCGGCTGTTCTGGTGGTCATAGTCACACACAACTGACTATCAAATGGATTGCATACGGGACTGATGACATGATGGTTCTGGTTGTACAATTCTCTAAAATGCAATTAATCATGCAATCAAGACCTATCACTGACAAAGCTTACAACCTGACCTCATTGAAATGATAATATTAAAATACACTTTGGGCTGGTTTGATAGACAGGGCATTGACTGCTTCAGGGAAGAAGCTGTAGGAGAAATGATTGTGTTTGGTGCTAATACCTCTGAACCAATGACTCAAGAGAAGCATTTGAAAAATTCTGATTGCTGGATGTGATTCATCCTGACTGACTGACTTTACTTTTCTTATGGTAAATATCATCCAGAGATTGTAGGTCAGCCCTGATAATCTTGGTGACAGTATCTAACATTCTGTCCAGAGCTGTGATTTCTGACTTAGAAATGTTTCTGTACTGCACAGTAATAGCAAAGGTATTACACGCTTTCAATGACAGCTCTTTAGAAGTCAACCATGATTTTTCTTTTAGTCCAAACTTAATTGAATGGCATTTTGATAAACTTGTAAAAAAAAAAGACTTGGGAACCGTTGATATCAACTGCAGATCGAAAATGTTAACATGGAACAGTAATATCAAAAATCCATTTTGGCAAAAAGAGCTTCATACCCACTTGGATCTCAAATTAGTTCTCAATGAAACTGTTAATCAAGAAAACTTCCAGTTCCGTAATCAGCTTTTATGGAATAATTCACTGATTCAGTTAAAAGGACATACACTATACTTTCTCACATGGAAAAATGCAGGGATTGAAAGAATGAAGGATGCCAAGAAAAGACTGCTAAGCAATCAAGAGGTTTCCACCAGTACAGAGAAATACAGAGCAGAAGTAATATTCAAATATAAATCAGTAATGACTTCAGTTCCCCAGTGATGGAAACTGTGGTCGACAGAAAACTTTTTGTCAAGAAGAACCACAGCAAGCAGTTGTTGATTATAGGTTTCACTGTTTGAAGCCGAGGGATGTGAGGAAAACGAGACAGGAAAAAGAAGGGGAAAGAAATGATTTTATGACCTGTGCTTATGGATTCTGGCCTGGAAAGCTTAACTCACTCAGTACGGCCAGTCCTCTCTTCTCCTCTACACAGACCCCTCAGATGTCCAGTGGGTGTCTGAATGACCCAACCTTTAGCTTTCATCGTCAGAATTGTGGTATTCTTTGTCAACATTCACCTCTTCAGTATGAGAGCCTTGCAATATTTTGATGATGGTAATTGGGATGAAACGCTGTTAACATCATCTCTTTCGCCGTTCATATGGAGAGAGTTAACTTTGAAATTCATAACAATGTTTGGCCACTGCCAGACATTGCCACAAAAGAAGTTAGATTAAGAGAAGTTTAATGGAAAATTTTTACATTATATACATCTATTTTTTTTATATAAATCCAGCAAATATTTCATGGCACAAAATTAATGTAGTTGAAGATAAAAAAACAACGCTCCGTCTGTAAACTGAAGTAAACTACATAAAGCATTTCTTTTACTAATGTCCCTCTTTAAAAAAACAACAACAAAAAAAACCCAAACTCCGGAAGAAAACTGAATGGTAAATACATGGTCAGACAGGAACCTGGTTAAACTTAAACTTGTGTGACATTCTCTCTGGAATGGAAAGAAAGAAACATGATGAAGGTAATCACACCAAAAATAATACAACCATATAATCCTGATAGGGAAAACGTGTATTAGTATACAGAAGAGAACAGAAGTTAAAACATCTATTATACCGGTACTTTGTTTTTGAGCAACAAATCCGGTGAAGAACGCTGAAAGAAAAATAAACAATTGATACCACTTGTTGATTCAAGTATAAAGGAGTGAATGAATAAGCTATTAAAAAGTATATCGGTGAGCAGCCTGGAAACAAACGCAGACAGGCATGCATGCACAAGATCACACACACACACACACACACACACACACACACATACACACACACACTCATAGCTGCTTATTAAGCAGGTCATGAACAAACATGTGCCATCACAGGTGCCGTTTATTCAAAGAAATGCAGAGAATTACAGATGCCTAAACTATCAGACAGACAGAACAAAATACTGTTTCAAACTGCACGTAACACAGAAAAGCTTTTATTTTCCTTTTTAGTCCATCAATTGTAAGTATTTTCACAGAACAGTATGGACACACACTGGCTATGACAAAAAGCAGCAGCTAACAACAGACATTAAATGACATCTGATGTCTTTATTTAGAAAACACAAAGACATGCTAAATGAAAAAAGAAGGGGAAAAAACGC
The DNA here is from genome assembly GCF_041734735.1 of Babylonia areolata. Taxonomy (NCBI): domain Eukaryota; kingdom Metazoa; phylum Mollusca; class Gastropoda; order Neogastropoda; family Buccinidae; genus Babylonia; species Babylonia areolata. Next base: position 3,817,031 of record NC_134895.1, on the reverse strand, counting down.
CAATGAAGAAGACATGTTGACATTACACACACAACATGACATCAAGCTATGTTTCTGTCAGCAAATCAGTACATTGTCACAGCACACTCACGCACACATGCACACACACACACACACACACACACACACACACACAGAACGCATGCATGCACGCACACACACATGCACACAAGGCTTCCATGTGATTCACATGCCTGTACGACCAGCACCAACGCTTACCCTTTGCTTCTGTTTGCGTAGTTCCTCTTTCTCCAGCCTCATTTTCTCTTTCTCCCTCTCCACTGCGTCTTCAAACTCTCTCTTCCGTCTCAGTTTCTCTGGCAGACAGCAGAAGCAATGACTGTTGAGCAGTGGGCAAAAACAGGCCTGTGAATTTCTGACCCACACAACACTGCTGAATGGGAAAAGGAAGGGCAGACAGAATAGAGAGACAGCGTGTGTGTGTGTGTGTGTGTGTGTGTATGGGCGTGCGTGCGTGCGTGTGTGTGTGTGACACAGACAGTCCATTCAGACACACACAGACCATTCATATGTACAGACAGTACAGACCAGTCAAACACAGACAGGTCACACACACACACACACACACACACATACACACATACACACACACAGGTCAGACAGACAGATGAAGTAGCATCTTCTCACTCTCCTTCCCCCTCCAGTGCACCGCTCTGGGTCAGTGCGACCTGGCATTCATCCCACTCTCCCTCCTCCCTAACCTTCCTCCTCCTGTTGCAGACGGCGCTGTTCAACCTCCCTCTCCGTCCTGCTGGGGATGTCGCACAGCATGACCTCGATCTCGGCAAACCCCACCCCACTGCCCGGCACTGCCCGCCCCTTGACGAAGCGCTCCCACTTGGGACGGGAGAAGCAGCGTCCATGTACTGCCTGCATCAGCCACCTGCCAAACACATGCACACACACTGACTCTTTTACAATACGTCATGATATGGATGATGATGTGGTGATGCGGATACTTATATAGCACCTAACCTCAGTTGGAGACCAAGCTCTACGGATACTTATATAGTACCTAACCTCAGTTGGAGACCAAGCTCTAAGTGCTTTACAAAGTTGGGGGTCAGCTCTGTCTCTGTTCAGACACACACACACACACACACACACTCACACACACCTGACCTGAATTTGAACACAAATACACACGCGCACACACACACACACACACACACACAACGCACACACGCACACACACACACACACACACACACACACACGCACACACGCACACACACACACACACACACCTAGCCTGGTCCACACTGATGGTGTCACTGTGGTCGCGGTCCAGGAGAGAGAACTCCCAGCGCAGATCCTGCAGCAGGAAGTAGCGCCGGTCCAACTCCTGCAGGAGGTCAAACAGCTCCGACACCTGACAGTAACGCCCCACACAGGTGTACTGCATAGACGCCAACACCTGGGAAAGGTGGAGGGACGGGGAAGGGGGGAAGGGGTGGGCAGCACACATCTTAGTATTGTTGTTGTCATCATCATGGTCATCATCATCTGACAGTACCTCCTAACACCTGGGAGAGGGGTGGGGGACAGCACACATCTTGGTATTGTTATTGTTGTCATCATTCAGTCATCACCATCATTCATCATGATGGTCATCATCATCATCATCATCTGCCAGTACCTCCCATCACCTGGGAAAGGTGGGGGAACAGCACATATCTTGGTATTGTTATCGTCATCAGCATTCATCATCATGGTCATCATTGTCATCATCATCATCCTCTGCCATGTGGGAAAGGTGGGGAAACAGCACATATCTTGGTATTGTTATTGTCATCATTATCATTCAACGTCATGGTCATCATCATCGGACAGTACCTCCCAACACAGCTGTAGGGCAGGGACAGCACATATCTTGGTATTGTTATCCTCATCATCTTCAATCATCATCATAATTCATCATCATCATGGTCATCATCATCATGGTCACCATCATCTGACTACGCCAACACCTGGTAAAAGGTGGAGGGGGGGCAGGGGGGAGGGGGGGGAGGGAAGGGGCAACACACATCTTAGTATTGTTATCTTCATCATCATTTGTCGTCACCATCATTCATCATCATCATCATCACCTGACAGTATCTCTCAACACAGGTGTATGACTGGGACGCCAAAGCCTTGGTATTGTCAGCACTGGTATCATTCTTATCAGTAGCATAATCATCAGTAGTTGTAGTAGTATCATCAGTGTTGTTATTATTTTTAATTCATCATCATCATCATAAGTAGTAACAGTGTTGCAGCTGTTAATAACACCATTGCCGTCATAATTTTGTTATCATTATTATCATTGTTGTTATTATCATCATCATTATCATTATCATTCTGGATCTAAACATAATATATGTGCAGTGTTGTCAGAGAGACCAATTATTGACATTACTTGTTTTGTAACTGGTTTAGAAAAGCACTCACTCCTAAAGTTAACAGCATCACAAAAACCATTTACTAATGGTGCCGTGAAAGATCTGTCCTAAGAAAACAACGTGGGTAAAACTGAAATATCATCTGCAGCCTGTATGGATACAGCAAAGAGACCAACAGATCTTTCTATTGTATCAATCAGACCAAGACATTATTTTCACACTTGCGTGATTCTTTCTCACAAATCTAGTTAAAACTGAGAGGTCTTTCAATATATTCATTGAGATCAAGATATTTCATAAAGTCACTCCTGTACAGGTATGGAATCTTTCACTTGCATGTTTGTATGGATAATGCTGACACAGTGAGAGAAATGAAACAGCTTTGCTCCTGAAACATCAAGATGGACTTGAAACACTTTCAAACTTGTAACGACAGTTAAAGACATCCAGCTCATGTTGATGTCTGACACCTGAGGAATATGACTCTCTGACTTGTGTACAGCCCAGTCAACACACCTGTCAGAGCCACGTTACCTGGGGAAAACTGACACCGCCCATCCTCATGTCAGCATGAAGGATCTGGATTTGGACAGGGTTCAGCTCTCCTTTCTGGTCGGTGTCGTACTGATGGAACACCTGCTGCATCACCTGTCTCCCTTCAGCCACACCCAGCTCCCCCATGGCTTCAGCTGTCTCCTCCTGCAGGAAGGAAGGTGGCAGAATGGTGAAGACACTTACCTGCCAGTACAGTTTAATAATAATAATAATAATGGATACTTATATAGCACACTAACCAGAAATCTGCTCTAGGTGCTTTACAAAAATGCTTTGTTAACATAAAACATTACAT
>NC_134895.1:3746276-3811276 GCF_041734735.1 Babylonia areolata | reverse complement strand
TTATGTGCAGCGTATGTTTTCCACTCCACTTAAGTTTAAAATGTAGAACATTTTCAGGAATTCGGTTCATAGTACTGATACCAGTAACAGTGACCGGAAAAAGCATGTATCTCGTAAAGGAAAAGGAAGGTATCAAGAGGGAAAGAATCTAAGAGGAAGTTAGATATTTGTCCTGTTTCCTGTTGGTCAGAGGTGGTGAGGTACAGACTGTTGAAGGTGACAAATTGATGGTGGAACATTATATATATATATATATATATATATATATATATATATATATATATAATATGTTGAAGAACCATGCACACTTCCACCTCACCCCCTTAAGTGTGAAATAATTTTCATTTTGATGAAGGTGAAAGAAAAAATGAAGAAACATGTATAAACCAATGTCATTGCGTGTACACACAGCCAGAGTACAGGGTTTGTGTTTGATCTTCTCTTGTCAGTTGTACGCATTGGGGTATGGGTGTCTGTTAGGCTGAACCCACCCCAACTGTCGCAGACAGTCTCCATTTTTCTTTTCAAGGCATTTAGCAGTGGGTTACAGTGTGTGTGTGTGTGTGTAATGGGGTTCTCATGCTGAGTTGGAAGTGCTTTTGGCTTATATCAAACCCCAACACTATCCACTAGGCCATCACTCTATGTCTACCTGTGGACAGAACAATTATCATTTGGGAGCGTGAGGACTTCTGAAGTTATGGGCTGTGCCCCAGTCTTCACAGTCTTATTCAGTCTCAGATCCATTAGAGAATATTAACCAAGAAGATTTTCTGGTCAGACATCAGTTAAAAACAAGGCAAAACAATGGATGTTTTGACTACTGGATATAAGTGAGTGAGAACTAAAATGTCTATGATAATATAGAGACCGTCATACAATTGGAAGTGGTAATTTAATCCGTGATCAGGTCTCCACCTCATACAAGGAGTTTGACACAAAAATAGTCTGCCTTTTTTTCATCATCACAGTGTTGTTGCATTGTCTAGATTGCTGAAATGAAGGATGCTCACTACCATGTCTGTTGTGTTGTTGATCACTGTTCAGTCTGTTTGATCTTTGTTGACAGAGTCTTGGCAATTCTCAAAGAGAATATGAAAAGGCAATTGTGTCCTTCAGCGTCAAGAACCAGCTGCGCTACAAAGGGAATCTGGGTAAGACTCCTTGCTTCTGTCTGAACATTTCTTTGTATTGCCTTTCTCCTTCTTTCATCTTTGCCACACCCAGAATGATGGCATGACTTTGAAATCAACATCTGCTTCAGGGCATGGAAGTTGTGTGTCCCATTCCTGCCATGTTTTTTTTTTCTGTAAAATGTTTAGCAATTTTTTTTTCTCTGTCATCAGTTTCAGTCCTTTCATAGGAGACTGTTAGATAAAATAAACCTTCTCCATAATGCCAAATGTTGTCCAGAGAAACCATTATTTACACACAAACACACACACACACACACACACACACACACACACACACACACACACACGTCAGAGAAACATTGGAGATTATGCCAAAGAATATCTTGAAATTGGACATAAGATGCAGCCTTCCAAAAACCTACCCAGCAACACAGGCATCATGTAACACAAGACATTTCTTGTTTCTGGGTGTGGTGGACGATATCTCCATCTGATATAGTAATATGTATACAGGGTTCGTCATTAACATTTTTTCACTTGAGCGCCTGCGCTCTAGTTTCAGAATTTTGATGAGCGCAAACTGAAAACTAAGAGCGCACACTAAAAACCGTCAGCCTTCCTTTTTGGGATCAAATATTTCAGCATTTTGATTTTGCACGGCCGCGAAATCGATCGTGCGCTCCACTTTTCTACTCTTCAAGTCTGAAGAGCGCTCTTTTGCATAGCCTCCCCAGATTCACTAGGCCTACTTCCGGTTGAACTAACAAAACGGAAACAGACGGCTTTCAAACTTCGGTAAATGCAAAACGATCGCGCTTTTGACTTGTTTGTGATGGACAATGGAATAACAATTTAGATACAGTAGTGTATGCTTATGTCTTTTCAAAATCAAGAGCGCAAGCGCTCTAGAGCGTTCCGCTCAGCGCTCCCGTTAGTGACGAACCCTGGTATATAATGATAGTAAATAGATATTGATAATGTGAATTAAATGGTGCCTATTGGTGAACAAGGTCCTTTATGAAAACCGGTGAGAGCACACACACATACACACACACACACACACACACACACACACACACACACTGACACACACTTGACACACACACACACGCGTGCACGCACGCATGAATGATGATTGTGGCATGTTGTGTGAGAAGAATGTGATGATGATTGTGCCATGTGGCATGTTGTGTGAGAAGAATGTAATGATGTTTGTAGCATCATGTCATGTGCTGTTGTTACCTGTGCAGTGAAGACGGTGCGGAAAGACGAGCGTCGTTACTATGAGGATGTGATGCAGTACAGCCGTGAGCACCTGATGCTGTACCCGTACCACCTGTCGGACGTGGTGGTGAAGGGACTGCGCATCACGCCCTTCATGTACTACATCAACATGATGCAGGACATCATGATGCAGGAGAAGAGCTACGACTCCCTGCCAAACTTCACCGCCGCTGACTGTACGTCACTTCCCTGTCCCTCTCCCTCTCTCCCTTCTGCCTCTTCCTCCTCAGCTGACTATGTCAGTCGCTCCCCTCTCTCCCTCCTCCCTCCCTCTCCCTCCCCTCTTCCTTCCCAGTTTCATCGCCGCTGACTGTACGTCACTTCCCTGTCCCTCTCTCTCTCTCTCCTTCCTTCCTCTCCCTCCCTTCTTCCTCCTCAACTTCACTGCCGCTGACTGTACGTCACTTCCCTGTCCCTCTCTCTCTCGCTCCTTCCTTCTCCCTCCCTTCTTCCTCCTCAACTTCACTGCCGCTGACTGTATGTCACTCCCTACCCCTCCCTCTCTCTCTTCTAACTCCCTCTCCCTTATTGCTTCTCAACTTCACCACCGCTGACTGTATGTTACTCTCTCTCCCTCCTCTCTCACTTCTCCCTCCCTCTCCCTGCCCCTTATTGCTTCCCAACTTTACCTCCACTGATTGTAGGTCACTCCCTGTCCCTCTCTCTCTCTTCTCCCATCCCTCCCCTCTTCCCTCCCAACTTCACCGATGCAGACTGTACGTCACTTCCCTGTCCCTCTCTCTCTCTCTCCTTCCTTCCTCACCCTCCCTTATTCCTTCCCGACTTTACCTCCGCTGACTGTATGTTACTCTCTCTCCCTCCCTCTCTCTCTTCTAACTCCCTCTCCCTTATTGCTTCTCAACTTCACCACCGCTGACTGTATGTTACTCTCTCTCCCTCCTCTCTCACTTCTCCCTCCCTCTCCCTCTCCCTTATTCCTCAACTTTACCACCACTGATTGTATGTCGTTCCCTGCCCCTCCCTCTCTCTCTTCTCCCATCCCTCCCCTCTTCCCTCCCAACTTCACCGATGCAGACTGTACGTCACCCTCCCTTATTCCTTCCCAACTTTACCTCCGCTGACTGTATGTTACTCTCTCTCCCTCCCTCTCTCACTTCTTCCTCCCTCTCCCTTATTCCCCAACTTTACCACCACTGATTGTATGTTACTCTCTCTCCCTACCTCTCTCTCTTCTTCCTCCCTCTCCCTCCCTTATTGTTTCCCAACTTTACCACCGCTGACTGTATGTTACTCTCTCTCCCTCCTCTCTCTCTTCTCCCTCCCTCTCCCTGCCCCTTATTGCTTCCCAACTTTACCTCCACTGATTGTAGGTCACTCCCTGTCCCTCCCTCTCTCTCTTCTCCCTCTCCATGCCTCCCCTCTTCCCTCCCAACTTCACCGCTGCAGACTGTACGGTACTTCCCTTTCCCACCCTCCCTTCTCCCTCTCTGTCCTTCCCTCTCTCTCCCCTTGCCTTCTTCTCCCTTCCCAACTTTGTTGCTGATTGTATGCCCCTTTCCTATCCCTTCTGTTCCCTCCCCACTCCCTCCCCAACTCTGTTGCTGATTGTATGCCCCTTCCCTATCCCTTCTACTCCCTCCCCAACTCTGTTGCTGATTGTATGCCCCTTCCCTATCCCTTCTACTCCCTCCCCAACTCTGTTGCTGATTGTATGCCCCTTCCCTATCCCTTCTTCTCCCTCCCCAACTCTGTTGCTGATTGTATGTCCCTTCCCTATCCCTTCTACTCCCTCCCCAACTCTGTTGCTGATTGTATGTCCCTTTCCTATCCCTTCTTCTCCCTCCCCAACTCTGTTGCTGATTGTATGTCCCTTTCCTATCCCTTCTTCTCCCTCCCCAACTCTGTTGCTGATTGTATGTCCCTTTCCTATCCCTTCTACTCCCTCCCCAACTCTGTTGCTGATTGTATGCCCCTTTCCTATCCCTTCTGTTCCCTCCCCACTCCCTCCCCAACTCTGTTGCTGATTGTATGTCCCTTCCCTATCCCTTCTTCTCCCTCCCCAACTCTGTTGCTGATTGTATGCCCCTTCCCTATCCCTTCTACTCCCTCCCCAACTCTGTTGCTGATTGTATGTCCCTTCCCTATCCCTTCTACTCCCTCCCCAACTCTGTTGCTGATTGTATGCCCCTTCCCTATCCCTTCTACTCCCTCCCCAACTCTGTTGCTGATTGTATGTCCCTTCCCTATCCCTTCTTCTCCCTCCCCAACTCTGTTGCTGATTGTATGCCCCTTTCCTATCCCTTCTTCTCCCTTCCCAACTCTGTTGCTGATTGTATGCCCCTTTCCTATCCCTTCTTCTCCCTTCCCAACTCTGTTGCTGATTGTATGTCCCTTCCCTATCCCTTCTACTCCCTCCCCAACTCTGTTGCTGATTGTATGCCCCTTTCCTATCCCTTCTTCTCCCTCCCCAACTCTGTTGCTGATTGTATGCCCCTTCCCTATCCCTTCTACTCCCTCCCCAACTCTGTTGCTGATTGTATGCCCCTTCCCTATCCCTTCTACTCCCTCTCCACTCCCTCCCCAACTTCGCTGCAGCTGACTGTTCCTCATTTCCCTTCTCCCTCCCTTCTCCCTCCCCAACTTCACTGTTTTGGATTGAATTTCCCTCCCCTCTCCCTCTTCTCTCCCTCACTCTCTCTCCCACTTTCCCATCTCCCTCTTCTCTCCCTCAGTCACCCTCCTATCTCCATGCCTACTGACTGGTGGTTACTTCCCTCTCCCTCCCCTCTCCCCTCTCCCTCCCCAACTTCACCACTGCTGACTTAATGTTCTCCCTCTCCCCTCTCTCTCCCCTCCCCCTGCTCCTCTCCCTCCCTCCCCAACTTCACCACTGCTGACTTAATGTTCTTCCTCTCCCTCCCTCCCCAACTTCACCACTGCTGACTTAATGTTCTCCCTCTCCCTTCCCTTTCCCTCTCCACCCTCACTCTTTCCTCTCTTCTCTCCCTTCCCCTTCACTGCAGCTGACTGTATGTCTTTCCTGTCCCTCCCTTCCCTCTCCCTCCCTCTACTCTCTCTCCCCTATGCCTCCCCATCTTCACAGCATATTTATTGTTTATCGTATTTCCCTGGTAGAATTAAGTTTTGTTTTATTTGTTTCATTTCGTTTCCCTGCCCTCCCCTTCCTGCTCTCATCACTCAGAAAACTGTTTACGTTATTTCACAGTGTTTCAGTGCCACGCCCACCTACCCTTCATCAAGTTCTTGTTCATTTTCTATTCAGCGTTCCATGCATCACCAACTGCAACTTTGTTCTTTGTTTGAAGCTAAGTGGCTACAGTTTTCGTTTTGAAGTCTGCTAATGCAAGTATTGATCATTACCTCTGTTTCTGTTCTTGAAAACAAAATTCACACTTCTTAAGAGAACCATGCTTGTGTTAATGCAATTTTTTTTTTATTGAAGAAGTTGTGAGTGCGTTAAAAAAATTATATATATATATATATATGTTTTGAAGGTGAGCCACATGATTGTGTCATTTGGTAGTGCTTCAGAGTCATGCAGGCTGTGATGATGATGTGATGATGTGTGTGCCCAGGTCTACGACTGCTGGGGATTGGCCGGAACCAGTACATCGATCTGATGAACCAGTGTCGCTCCACCAAAGTCAGTTGTTTTGTGTTATCGTGATCAAGAAATCTGTCTTTTTCCAGTTTCAGTTTCAGTTTCTCAAGCAGCATAACCCAACGTGCTTGTCAGGCCTTGAGTGCATGCTTATATATTTGTGTACCTATCAGAGTGGATTTCTTTTTACATAATTTGGCCAGAGGACAACACTCTCGTTGCCATGGGTTCTTTTTCAGTGCACCAAGTGCATGCTGCACACGGGACCTCGGTTTATTGTCTCATCCAAGACACTCAGTTTGATTTTCCAGTCAAATTTGGGAGAAAGGGCGAGAGCGGGATTCGAACCCACACCCTCTGTATTGGCAGCTGAGTGTCTTACCCATTCTGCCACCTATCTCGTTGATGTCTCTTGCCATGTCTTTAGAACCTGTCCCTGGTTGACAGACATGTGTGGGGTTATGCACAAACGCACTTTGTAGTGGTGGTCTATAGTCTTGTATGGGGTTATGCACAGACATTGTATAGCGGCAGTGGTGGTGGTGGTGATGGAGTGAAAAAAGCAGTGTCTTCACAGTCATTGAATTCTGCACAAACAGTCTGACACTGGTTCGGATCAAAGATTTTGTGGTGCATATTTATGCTTCATCTGGACCAAAGGCATCAGAAACTGATGATGCAGTATTTTGTTTAAAACAAAAGAAATATACAAAGATTTAAGAAATTAGTGAAGCTGAGCAATACACAAGGACTATCCTGATTTTATGCTGAGAATTGTATAAAAACAGTTTTGACTTGTGTACAGTAAGCATGTCTTTAGTGAAACTGAGCAATACATACACAGGTGACTTGAACAAAGGGTACTATCCTGATTTTATGCTGAGAATTGTATAAAAACAGTTTTGACTTGCGTAAAGTAAGCGTGTCTTTAGTGAAACTGAGCAATACATACACAGGTGACTTGAACAAAGGGTACTATCCTGATTTTATGCTGAGAATTGTATGACAGCAGTTTTGACTTGTGTAAAGTAAGCGTGTCTTTAGTGAAACCAGAGAGTGTAGAAGGAGGGAGAGGGCACACTCCCTTCTTTCCCCTATGTGCAAAACTGAAGCCTCGCTCGCTCGCGGCGCGCCACGTCCCTCACCACCCTCTCCCTTCCCCCAGACAGTAGATAGCAGCCAGGCGCAAAGGAGAAGCAACACAGAAAAAGCATGTGCGTATGTTGACTGTCTGCGGCATGTCCCCCAAAATAAATACGTGGGTTATCGACATAATTTTGCAGATTCTCCATAGGTTTTAAAAGACATACAGCAAAGAGAGAGAGAGAGAGAGAGAGAGAAACACTGACAAGGCGACAGAAATAATGACATATATGTTCATTTATGTTTTACCTTTTCACTCTCCTCATCCACACCCCACACAATGTGATATACACAGTTCTAAATAATATTATCGCAGAGATAACAAGTCTGACATAATTATATCAAAATACTTGTACATATAAAAGCTACAGCAATTTAAAAACATACAAATATATACAGTAAATTAAATTACCTGCTTTTTCCTGTGATTCATGGCTGGTTCTGGCTTTTTTGGAGCTTGCAGGGTGATCCTGTCGACAGGGCATTTTTCTTTTTGTTGTGACTTTAGGTGGTGGATTTGGAATGTTGAATAATGTGGGGACAGCATTCCACACAAGACTCAATTTTTCCGCACTGGGATTCATAAACTGATTTGGCTCAAAATGTTCAGAGCAAAGTTTGCAGTTAGTGTACAGGTACTCGCTGGTTTTTCCCTGTAGATCAGCTCGCCTGGTGTTCTGAACCCACTTTTTGGATCTGTACAAAAAAAGCAATATAGCATTTCAATATTTATTTTCATTCAGTTTTCAATTTATAGAAACTGGTATCATTTCATCCTCAGTTGTTCTCTTCATCCTTCTCAGTACTATTACTACTACCACGACAACAACAACTACTACTGATGATGATGAAGATGATGATGATGATGACAAAGCTGGTGCTGCTACTACTGCTGCTGTTGCTGCTGCTCCTGCAACTGCTTCTACTATTACTGCCATTCCTGCTAAACTGAGTGATTACTGATTACTAGAAAGATTTGACTGGCGTCTACTGCAAGTAGTGATTACTATTACTATGACTGCTAGCTGAGCAGTCTACCATAACCACTACACTACAACCATAGCAACACATTCAGTGTTGCATAATTATATCAATGCATCACTATGGTTCTAATCACTAAAACAGTGCCTCATTTTGGGTTCAGTTTTGATGCCGCTCTAATGTTGTCTGTCCCAGACCCAAAGTCACAATCACAAAACGTCACGGATACCTTTCACAGCTCTACTTTCGGTTTTGCTGAAAACTACTTTCACTTTGCACACTCGGCTAAACAAAGCTCTGACTAACGAATGTAATAACGACATAAATGTCCATATCAACACGATACTTCATTAAACAAAATCATGAAACGCTTACCTGTCTTCATCTTTGGGAAATCGGAACAATGTCCATCCTTTTTTGCGCGAGTTTTTGCAGTTTACAGCAGAACACCAAGCCATTTTCTCTGCTGCCGTAACTGTCTGGCCGCTTGAGGGCGCATACTATTTCCGGGCGAGAGCTGCTCGCGCGGCGGCTTCACGCGAAGCGCTGAGTGATTCATCTCGCTAAGTTTAGTGCCTCTGGTGAAACTGAGCAATACATACACAGGTGACTTGAACAAAGGGTACTATCCTGATTTTATGCTGAGAATTGTATGACAGCAGTTTTGACTTGTGTAAAGAAAGCGTCTCTTCTTGACTGTCATGGGTGATAAGTGTGTGCACATGTAAATCCACGATTGACTTGCATTTTCTTTTCAGCCACATGCCCACAGGGAACCCTGCATTCACTATGATGTCACTTTTCACCATGAAATCAGGAAGAGATGATTCACACCCACACACAAACATGCACTTGGAGGCTCACACACACCACACACACACGCACGCACGCATGCATGCATGCATGCGCGCACACACACACACACACATACATGCATGCACACGCACACGCACACACACACACACACATTCACACACACAGTTTGACAGGCTTCCATTTCCAGTGCAAACCGACACATTTGTTTGCACTCCACAGCAAATATGCCGGTCAGTTTGTCTGTCCACTTTGGTATGGAGTTTATTTGTTCTTATTGTTTTGATGTTGCTTTAGATATGTTTGTAGGGTGAAGGGACTGGGTGGGTAGGTTGGGTTTTCTTTTTGACAGCTTGCCATGAAAAAAGAGCCCTCTTATTTTACCAGTTCCACTATTCACACGAAAATTACACCCGCTTTTTCTCTCTTCACAGAGAAGTCACTGGTTTCCCGGACTGGTAAGCTGATGTCTGAACTGCATGTTGTCAGCTATTCCCAAAGTGTTCATCAGGTTCTTGTTATTGCAGACTGATGTGTCTTCTGTTGATGTTTCAGAAATTTTTCCGGAAGCGTCCAGTGCGAGAGTTGCTACCTGCTCAGCCCATAGAGGAAGTGTCTGTGGACCCCTGGTGGATTGCTCATATAGGCTACGTGACTGAGGATGATGTTAAGGTGTGTGCGTCTGTCTGTCTGTCTGTCTGTCAGTGTATGTATTTGAATGCACACAGAATTTCAATTAATGTAAACACTGGCTTCAGTATGAAACTGTTTAGGTATTAGGTATTATACTTTTAGATACAGACATATAGAGATAGAGAGAGAGATGTATAGTTAGTTTTCTTTTTCAGTTTTCAGTAGCTCAAGGAGGCGTCACTGTGTTCGGACAAATCCATATACGCTACACCACATCTGCCAAGCAGATGCCTGACCAGCAGCGTAACGCAACGCGCTTAGTCAGGCCTTGAGAAAAAAAAAAAGAAAAAAAAAAGCTACCACTACTAATAATATGTATAAGGCGCAAAAACTTGATGTATAGTTAGAGATAAAGATAGATATGTAGAAAAAGTTATAGTTAGATAGATACATAGATATAGATAGATACATAGATATAGATATGTAGATATAGATATCTGTATATCTATCTGTCTATCCATAGACAGTCCTGATATGGCCCTGTGCAGTCGGCTGGACTATAAACAACAAGAACAAGAACAATTTATCTATATATATAGATATATAGATCTCTCTCCTCTCTCTCTCTCTCTCTCTCTCTCTTACTTGTTGTGCTTATCTCATACCTCATGTCCTCATGCAGTTTTCATTATTTCTCTGGCTGTGTGCATGGAGTTATATGTGTGTGTGCTGTGTGCATGGAGTTATATGTGTGTGCTGTGTCCATGGAGTTATATATGTGTGTGCTGTGTGCATGGAGTTATATGTGTGTGTGCTGTGTGCATGGAGTTATATGTGTGTGCTGTGTGCATGGAGTTATATGTGTGTGCATGGAGTTATATATGTGCGTGCTGTGTGCATGGAGTTACATGTGTGTGCTGTGTGCATGGAGTTATATGTGTGTGCTGTGTGCATGGAGTTATATGTGTGTGCATGGAGTTATATGTGTGTGCTGTGTGCATGGAGTTACATGTGTGTGCTGTGTGCATGGAGTTATATGTGTGTGCTGTATGTGTGATTTATATAAATTATGTGTGCTGTGTGTGTGATTTATATGTGTGTGCTCTGCGTGTGATTTATATGTGTGTGCATGGATTTATATGTGTGTGCTGTGTGTGTGATTTATATGTGTGTACTGTGTGCATGGATTTATATGTGTGTGGTTTATATGTGTGTGCTGTGTGTTTGATTTGTATGTGTGTGCTGTGTGTGTGATTTATATGTGTGTGCTGTGTGCATGGAGTTATATGTGTGTGCTGTGTGCATGGATTTATATGTGTGTGCTGTGTACATGAATTTATATGTGTGTGTGTGATTTATATGTGTGTGCTGTGTGTGTGATTTATATGTGTGTGCATGGATTTATATGTGTGTTGTGTGCATGGATTTATATGTGTGTGGTGTGTACATGGATTTATATGTGTGTGCTGTGTGTGTGATTTATATTTGTGTGCTGTGTGTGTGATTTATATGTGTGTGTGTGTGTGTGTGATTTATATCTGTGTGCTGTGTGCATGGATTTATATGTGTGTACTGTGTGTGTGATTTATATGTGTGTGCTGTGTGCATGGATTTATATGTGCATGCTGTGTGTGTGATTTATATGTGTGTGCTGTGTGCATGGAGTTATATGTGTGTGCTGTGTGTGTGATTTATATAAATTATGTGTGCTGTGTGTGTGATTTATATGTGTGTGCTCTGCGTGTGATTTATATTTGTGTGCATGGATTTATATGTGTGTGCTGTGTGTGTGGTTTATATGTGTGTGCTGTGTGTGTGATTTATATGTGTGTGCTGTGTGCATGAATTTATATGTGTGTGCTGTTTGCATAGATTTATATGTGTGTGCTGTGTGCATGGATTTATATGTGTGTGATTTATATGTGTGTGCTGTGTGTGTGATTTATATGTGTGTGCTGTGTGTGTGATTTATATGTGTGTGCTGTGTGCATGGATTTATATGTGTGTGCTGTGTGTGTGATTTATATGTGTGTGCTGTGTGTGTGATTTATATGTGTGTGCTGTGTGTGTGGTTTCTGGATTGTTATGTCACCACCTCCCCATGTACTGCCTGCCAGTGGTCAGTGGTGATGGTGATGGTGATGAATGATGGTGATGATGACAATAGTGACATGCTGTACAGATGTGCAATGGGACAGAGAAAATGATGAGGATGAGGAGGAGGGTGATGATGACGATGATGGTGATGATGACGATGATGGTGATGATGACAATGGTGACATGCTGTACAGATGTGCAATGGGACAGAGAAAGTGAGGAGGAGGATGGTGATGATGACGATGATGGTGATGATGACAGTGGTGACATACTGTACAGATGTGCAATGGGACAGAAAAGGTGACCATCGACTCCATCATCGACACAGGTCCCCAGCTGGCTGGCGAGTTGGACAAGACAGTGCTGCACAGTGAGTCCTCTGTCTGTCTGTCTGTCTGTCTTTCTGTCTGCATCGCTGTCTGTCAGTCTGTCTGTCTGTCTCACTGTCAGTCTGTCTGTCTGTTGGTCTGTCTGTCTAGACGTCAGTTGGTCTGTCTCTCTGTCAGTCTCGCTGTTGGTCTGTCTGTCTGTCAGTCTGTCTGTCTCCACAGTGCTCCACAGTGCTCCACAGTGAGTCCTGACTGTCTCTGTTACACCTGTCTGTCTGTCTCATGAAATTCTAATAAAGTAAAAAAAAAATCTGTCCAAAAGCTGACCAGGGAGATAAAAGACAGGTTCCACCCTTAATCACCAGGTGCTGTCTAAGGTTTAAACCTCAGGCCTGTGGCAGAGAGGCAGTGCATGTTGACTAGTGAGCTGTCTGCCCATTATTGAATGGTTCAGACATAAAACGCACTACAGAACATTCGTTGTGATATGTGCATTCCCGATCTTGGCCTGTCCACCTTAACAACTTCTGACCAATCTGGCCATCATACTGGAAAAGAAAACATGTGTACATCGATATGGAAACACACAGACAGAGATTTATGAGAGAAAGGGTATGAACGTGAGAGAGGCGGCAAGAAACAAGAACCTCCATCCCCAATGTGGAAGGATAATGCACACACTCCCCCTTCCCTCTTCAGTGGTACACATGAACATGCAAAACACTCAGACTGGTCTTCTGTGTCTGCTGTGTCTCTTTGTTTTGAGTGTCATTGTTAACAAAATGACCTGTTGTTGTTTTTTTCTTTTTTTTAAAGTCACTTGTCAGACTGAATTTTCTGTTGGTGGCAGATGCGTTAAGAAGACATATTTATTTGTTTAGTTAGTTAGTTCACAGATTTTTAGTCTGACTGTGTGTGTGTGTGTGTGTGTGTGTGTGTGCATGTGTGTATGCATGTGTGTTTGTGTGTGTGTGTGTGTGTGTTTGCAGGTTTGTACAGAAAGGGCCTTGTATATTTGGACGTGCCTATAGGTGATGAAGACTGCATTGTTGGTAAGATGTTTCGTCTGTGAGAAGAAATACATTCAGAAAGTGTTCTGCATTGTGTTCTATAAAAAGAGATTTCTTCTTCTCCTTTTCACTGTCATCATCATCATCATTCTTTTTCTTTTTTTCTGCTTCTTGGTTCTTACCTTTTTAGTCTGTCCCATCATCTTCAGTATCAGTATCAGTAGCTCAAGGAGGCGTCACTGCATTCAGACAAATCCATATATGCTACACCACATCTGCCAAGCAGATGCCTGACCAGCAGCGTAACGCAACGCACTTAGGTCTGGCCTTGAGGAAAAAACAAGAAAAAAAGGTAAAAAAAAAAAAAAAAGAGAAAGAATCATTATCTGCACAGTTTCAGTGGCATTACTCCCACACCCATCATCCGAAGTCCCCAATACACAGCCACCCCCACACTAATCTGCTGCAGTCATAAGGACTGGGATCCATCAGTGTTAGGTCAGCAGGATGCCACACACCAGAGGAGACCCAGCACTGCTGCCGAGTGACTTTGATGGGGTTCAGAATTGATTGAACATGTGCAGGACGCCACCTACTGAGCCCCCTGCTGAGAACAGTAAAGGAGGGTGGTGGCAGAATGGTTAAGACGCTCAGCCGCCAATACAGAGAGTCCATGAGGGTGTGGGTTCAATTCCTGCTCTGGCCCTTTCTCCCAAGTGTGACTGGAAAGTTGAACTGAGCATCTAGTGCTTCGGATGAGATGATAAACCGAGGTCCCGTGTCCAGCACACACTCAGTGCACTGAAAAAGAACCCATGGCAACGAGAGAGTTGTCTTCTGGCAAAAGTATATAAAACGAAATCCACTCTGATAGGTACACAAATATATAAGCATGCACTCAAGGCCTGACAAGGGCATTGGGTTATGCTGCTGTCAGGCATCTGCCTAGCAGATGTGGTGCAGCATGTATGGATTTATCCAATCGCGGTGATGCTTTCTTGACAAACTGAAACTGAGAACGATAATGGCTTATTTGCAAAGCCAGCCTGAGTGAGCACTCCTCCTGGTGTGAAGACTGGCACCATGTCTCTTCAGTGACAGTCCCTGGTCAACAGTACAAAGACTGGCACCATGTCTCTTCAGTGACAGTCCCTGTCAACAGTACAGAGACTGGCACCATGTCTCTTCAGTGACAGTCCCATGTCAACATTACAAAGACTGGCACCATGTCTCTTCAGTGACAGTCCCATGTCAACATTACAAAGACTGGCACCATGTCTCTTCAGTGACAGTCCCTGTCAACATTACAGAGACTGGCACCATGTCTCTTCAGTGACAGTCCCTGGTCAACATTACAGAGACTGGCACCATGTCTCTTCAGTGACTGTCCCTGTCAACATTACAGAGACTGGCACCATGTCTCTTCAGTGACAGTCCCTGTCAACATTACAGAGACTGGCACCATGTCTCTTCAGTGACAGTCCCTGGTCAACAGTACAAAGACTGGCACCATGTCTCTTCAGTGACAGTCCCTGTCAACATTACAGAGACTGGCACCATGTCTCTTTAGTGACAGTCCCATGTCAACAGTACAAAGACTGGCACCATGTCTCTTCAGTGACCGTCCCTGGTCAACAGTACAGAGACTGGCACCATGTCTCTTCAGTGACCGTCCCTGGTCAACATTACAGAGACTGGCACCATGTCTCTTCAGTGACCGTTCCTGGTCAACATTACAGAGACTGGCACCATGTCTCTTCAGTGACCGTTCCTGGTCAACATTACAGAGACTGGCACCATGTCTCTTCAGTGACAGTCCCTGGTCAACATTACAGAGACTGGCACCATGTCTCTTCAGTGACAGTCCCTCGTCAACATTACAGAGACTGGCACCATGTCTCTTCAGTGACAGTTCCCTGTCAAAATTACAAAGACTGGCACCATGTCTCTTAGGTGACAGTCCCTGGTCAACATTACAGAGACTGGCACCATGTCTCTTCAGTGACAGTCCCTGTCAACATTACAGAGACTGGCACCATGTCTCTTCAGTGACAGTCCCTGTCAACAGTACAAAGACTGGCACCATGTCTCTTCAGTGACCGTCCCTGGTCAACATTACAGAGACTGGCACCATGTCTCTTCAGTGACAGTCCCTGTCAACATTACAGAGACTGGCACCATGTCTCTTCAGTGACAGTCCCTGGTCAACATTACAGAGACTGGCACCATGTCTCTTCAGTGACAGTCCCTGTCAACATTACAGAGACTGGCACCATGTCTCTTCAGTGACAGTCCCTGGTCAACATTACAGAGACTGGCACCATGTCTCTTCAGTGACCGTTCCTGGTCAACATTACAGAGACTGGCACCATGTCTCTTCAGTGACAGTCCCTGTCAACATTACAGAGACTGGCACCATGTCTCTTCAGTGACAGTCCCTGTCAACATTACAGAGACTGGCACCATGTCTCTTCAGTGACCGTTCCTGGTCAACATTACAGAGACTGGCACCATGTCTCTTCAGTGACCGTCCCTCGTCAACATTACAGAGACTGGCACCATGTCTCTTCAGTGACAGTCCCTGTCAACAGTACAAAGACTGGCACCATGTCTCTTCAGTGACAGTCCCTGGTCAACATTACAGAGACTGGCACCATGTCTCTTCAGTGACAGTTCCCGGTCAACAGTACAAAGACTGGCACCATGTCTCTTCAGTGACTGTCCCTGGTCAACAGTACAAAGACTGGCACCATGTCTCTTCAGTGACTGTCCCTGGTCAACAGTACAAAGACTGGCACCATGTCTCTTCAGTGACCGTTCCTGGTCAACATTACAGAGACTGGCACCATGTCTCTAAGTGACAGTTCCTGGTCAACATTACAGAGACTGGCACCATGTCTCTTCAGTGACAGTCCCATGTCAACAGTACAGAGACTGGCACCATGTCTCTTCAGTGACCGTCCCTGGTCAACATTACAGAGACTGGCACCATGTCTCTTCAGTGACAGTCCCATGTCAACAGTACAGAGACTGGCACCATGTCTCTTCAGTGACCATCCCTCGTCAACAGTACAGAGACTGGCACCATGTCTCTTCAGTGACCATCCCTCGTCAACATTACAAAGACTGGCACCATGTCTCTTCAGTGACCATCCCTGGTCAACAGTACAAAGACTGGCACCATGTCTCTTCAGTGACCATCCCTGGTCAACAGTACAAAGACTGCCACCATGTCTCTTCAGTGACCATTCCTGGTCAACAGTACAAAGACTGGCACCATGTCTCTTAAGTGACAGTCCCTGGTCAACAGTACAAAGACTGGCACCATGTCTCTTCAGTGACCATCCCTGGTCAACAGTACAAAGACTGCCACCATGTCTCTTCAGTGACCATTCCTGGTCAACAGTACAAAGACTGGCACCATGTCTCTTCAGTGACAGTCCCTGGTCAACATTGCAGAGACTGGCACCATGTCTCTTCAGTGACTGTCCCTGTCAACATTACAGAGACTGGCACCATGTCTCTTCAGTGACAGTCCCTGGTCAACAGTACAGAGACTGGCACCATGTCTCTTCAGTGACAGTCCCTGGTCAACAGTACAGAGACTGGCACCATGTCTCTTCAGTGACAGTCCCTGTCAACATTACAGAGACTGGCACCATGTCTCTTCAGTGACCGTCCCATGTCAACAGTACAAAGACTGCCACCATGTCTCTTCAGTGACCGTTCCTGGTCAACAGTACAAAGACTGGCACCATGTCTCTTCAGTGACCGTTCCTGGTCAACAGTACAAAGACTGGCACCATGTCTCTTCAGTGACCATCCCTGGTCAGCATTACAGAGACTGGCACCATGTCTCTTCAGTGACCGTCCCTGTCAACAGTACAAAGACTGGCACCATGTCTCTTCAGTGACCATCCCTCGTCAACAGTACAGAGACTGGCACCATGTCTCTTCAGTGACCGTTCCTGGTCAACAGTACAAAGACTGGCACCATGTCTCTTCAGTGACCATCCCTCGTCAACAGTACAGAGACTGGCACCATGTCTCTTCAGTGACCGTTCCTGGTCAACAGTACAAAGACTGGCACCATGTCTCTTCAGTGACCGTCCCTCGTCAACAGTACAAAGACTGGCACCATGTCTCTTCAGTGACAGTTCCCTGTCAACAGTACAAAGACTGGCACCATGTCTCTTCAGTGACCGTTCCTGGTCAACAGTACAAAGACTGGCACCATGTCTCTTCAGTGACCATCCCTCGTCAACATTACAAAGACTGGCACCATGTCTCTTCAGTGACAGTCCCTGTCAACAGTACAGAGACTGGCACCATGTCTCTTCAGTGACCGTCCCTGGTCAACAGTACAGAGACTGGCACCATGTCTCTTCAGTGACAGTTCCTGTCAACAGTACAAAGACTGGCACCATGTCTCTTCAGTGACCGTTCCTGGTCAACAGTACAAAGACTGGCACCATGTCTCTTCAGTGACAGTCCCTGTCAACATTACAGAGACTGGCACCATGTCTCTTCAGTGACAGTTCCTGGTCAACAGTACAAAGACTGGCACCATGTCTCTTCAGTGACCGTTCCTGGTCAACAGTACAAAGACTGGCACCATGTCTCTTCAGTGACCGTTCCTGGTCAACAGTACAAAGACTGGCACCATGTCTCTTCAGTGACCGTTCTTGGTCAACAGTACAAAGACTGGCACCATGTCTCTTCAGTGACCGTTCCTGGTCAACAGTACAAAGACTGGCACCATGTCTCTTCAGTGACCGTTCCTGGTCAACAGTACAAAGACTGGCACCATGTCTCTTCAGTGACCGTTCCTGGTCAACAGTACAAAGACTGGCACCATGTCTCTTCAGTGACAGTCCCTGGTCAACAGTACAAAGACTGGCACCATGTCTCTTCAGTGACCGTTCCTGGTCAACAGTACAAAGACTAGCGCCAACTCGCCACAAGCATGGAAGTGGAGATAACATCAGAACTGAGGTCACTGTGAGAGCAGGGTATGGGAGGCCACTGTCATTTGCAAATTTTTTTTCAATAGTTGATGTTAAACGAGGAGGCTGTTGATGATGATGCTTGTCTTCCTCGTCTTTTTATTCTTATTTTTTTATTATTTTTTTTTCTTTCTTTTTTTATTTTTTCGATAGATTTTTTTATTTTTTTATTGTACAGTGCAATTGTTCAAGAGTTAATTTTTTTTCTTCTTTTCTGTGAATCATTTGTTGAGAAAGACTGGTTTCAGTTCTGATTGTGTGGGATTTGTGTATGTGTGTGTGTTTGTTGTTGCTGTTGCTGTTTTGCTTTGTTTTGTTTTTCTTTTTGAGTGCAAAGTTAACTTTAATTTTTTGTTGGTTTGCTTTTCTGTTATCAACTGTTTCTTTGTGGATCCCTTCAAAACTGTGTGTATTTATTTGTTGGTGACATTTACACTGTTTTTCTAATGAACTGTTTCTCCCCTGGACTGGAAAGCAGGTGAATTAACTGTGTCAGGTATTGTGTGTGTGTGTGTGTGTGTTCAGTACCATTACTGGACAGGTTTGTTCAGGTGAACTAATGACTGATCTTCAGGTGTTGTGTGTGTTCAGTACCATTACTGGACAGGTTTGTTCAGGTGAACTAATGACTGATCTTCAGGTGTTGTGTGTGTTCAGTACCATTACTGGACAGGTTTGTTCAGGTGAACTAATGACTGATCTTCAGGTGTTGTGTGTGTTCAGTACCATTACTGGACAGGTTTGTTCAGGTGAACTAACGGACTGATCTCCAGGTGTTGTGTGTGTTCAGTACCATTACTGGACAGGTTTGTTCAGGTGAACTAATGACTGATCTCCAGGTGTTGTGTGTGTTCAGTACCATTACTGGACAGGTTTGTTCAGGTGAACTAATGACTGATCTCCAGGTGTTGTGTGTGTTCAGTACCATTACTGGACAGGTTTGTTCAGGTGAACTAATGACTGATCTCCAGGTGTTGTGTGTGTTCAGTACCATTACTGGACAGGTTTGTTCAGGTGAACTAATGACTGATCTCCAGGTGTTGTGTGTGTTCAGTACCATTACTGGACAGGTTTGTTCAGGTGAACTAATGACTGATCTCCAGGTGTTGTGTGTGTTCAGTACCAACACTGGACAGGTTTGTTCAGGTGAACTAATGACTGATCTCCAGGTGTTGTGTGTGTTCAGTACCATTACTGGACAGGTTTGTTCAGGTGAACTAATGACTGATCTCTAGGTGTTGTGTGTGTTCAGTACCATTACTGGACAGGTTTGTTCAGGTGAACTAATGACTGATCTCAAGGTGTTGTGTGTGTTCAGTACCATTACTGGACAGGTTTGTTCAGGTGAACTAACGGACTGATCTCTAGGTGTTGTGTGTGTTCAGTACCATTACTGGACAGGTTTGTTCAGGTGAACTAACGGACTGATCTCCAGGTGTTGTGTGTGTTCAGTACCAACACTGGACAGGTTTGTTCAGGTGAACTAATGGACTGATCTCCAGGTGTTGTGTGTGTTCAGTACCATTACTGTACAGGTTTGTTCAGGTGAACTAACTGACTGATCTCTAGGTGTTGTGTGTGTTCAGTACCAACACTGGACAGGTTTGTTCAGGTGAACTAATGGACTGATCTCCAGGTGTTGTGTGTGTTCAGTACCATTACTGGACAGGTTTGTTCAGGTGAACTAATGACTGATCTCAAGGTGTTGTGTGTGTTCAGTACCATTACTGGACAGGTTTGTTCAGGTGAACTAATGACTGATCTCCAGGTGTTGTGTGTGTTCAGTACCATTACTGGACAGGTTTGTTCAGGTGAACTAACTGACTGATCTCCAGGTGTTGTGTTGTTCAGTACCATTACTGGACAGGTTTGTTCAGGTGAACTAATGACTGATCTCCAGGTGTTGTGTGTGTTCAGTACCATTACTGGACAGGTTTGTTCAGGTGAACTAATGACTGATCTCTAGGTGTTGTGTGTGTTCAGTACCATTACTGGACAGGTTTGTTCAGGTGAACTAATGACTGATCTCCAGGTGTTGTGTGTGTTCAGTACCATTACTGGACAGGTTTGTTCAGGTGAACTAATGACTGATCTTCAGGTGTTGTGTGTGTTCAGTACCATTACTGGACAGGTTTGTTCAGGTGAACTAACTGACTGATCTCCAGGTGTTGTGTGTGTTCAGTACCAACACTGGACAGGTTTGTTCAGGTGAACTAAAGGACTGATCTCCAGGTGTTGTGTGTGTTCAGTACCATTACTGGACAGGTTTGTTCAGGTGAACTAATGACTGATCTCCAGGTGTTGTGTGTGTTCAGTACCATTACTGGACAGGTTTGTTCAGGTGAACTGACTGACTGATCTCTAGGTGTTGTGTGTGTTCAGTACCATTACTGGACAGGTTTGTTCAGGTGAACTAATGACTGATCTCCAGGTGTTGTGTGTGTTCAGTACCATTACTGGACAGGTTTGTTCAGGTGAACTAATGACTGATCTCTAGGTGTTGTGTGTGTTCAGTACCATTACTGGACAGGTTTGTTCAGGTGAACTAATGACTGATCTCTAGGTGTTGTGTGTGTTCAGTACCATTACTGGACAGGTTTGTTCAGGTGAACTAAAGGACTGATCTCCAGGTGTTGTGTGTGTTCAGTACCAACACTGGACAGGTTTGTTCAGGTGAACTAAAGGACTGATCTTCAGGTGTTGTGTGTGTTCAGTACCAACACTGGACAGGTTTGTTCAGGTGAACTAATGACTGATCTCCAGGTGTTGTGTGTGTTCAGTACCATTACTGGACAGGTTTGTTCAGGTGAACTAATGACTGATCTCCAGGTGTTGTGTGTGTTCAGTACCAACACTGGACAGGTTTGTTCAGGTGAACTAATGACTGATCTCCAGGTGTTGTGTGTGTTCAGTACCATTACTGGACAGGTTTGTTCAGGTGAACTAATGACTGATCTTCAGATGTTGTGTGTGTTCAGTACCATTACTGGACAGGTTTGTTCAGGTGAACTAATGACTGATCTCCAGGTGTTGTGTGTGTTCAGTACCATTACTGGACAGGTTTGTTCAGGTGAACTAATGACTGATCTCTAGGTGTTGTGTGTGTTCAGTACCATTACTGGACAGGTTTGTTCAGGTGAACTAATGACTGATCTCCAGGTGTTGTGTGTGTTCAGTACCAACACTGGACAGGTTTGTTCAGGTGAACTAATGACTGATCTCCAAGTGTTGTGTGTGTTCAGTACCATTACTGGACAGGTTTGTTCAGTTGAACTAATGACTGATCTCCAGGTGTTGTGTGCGTTCAGTACCAACACTGGACAGGTTTGTTCAGGTGAACTAACGGACTGATCTCCAGGTGTTGTGTGTGTTCAGTACCATTACTGGACAGGTTTGTTCAGGTGAACTAATGACTGATCTCTAGGTGTTGTGTGTGTTCAGTACCATTACTGGACAGGTTTGTTCAGGTGAACTAATGACTGATCTCCAGGTGTTGTGTGTGTTCAGTACCAACACTGGACAGGTTTGTTCAGGTGAACTAAAGGACTGATCTTCAGATGTTGTGTGTGTTCAGTACCATTACTGGACAGGTTTGTTCAGGTGAACTAATGACTGATCTTCAGATGTTGTGTGTGTTCAGTACCATTACTGGACAGGTTTGTTCAGGTGAACTAATGACTGATCTCCAGGTGTTGTGTGTGTTCAGTACCATTACTGGACAGGTTTGTTCAGGTGAACTAATGACTGATCTCCAGGTGTTGTGTGTGTTCAGTACCATTACTGGACAGGTTTGTTCAGGTGAACTAATGACTGATCTCTAGGTGTTGTGTGTGTTCAGTACCAACACTGGACAGGTTTGTTCAGGTGAACTAATGACTGATCTCAAGGTGTTGTGTGTGTTCAGTACCATTACTGGACAGGTTTGTTCAGGTGAACTAATGACTGATCTCCAGGTGTTGTGTGTGTTCAGTACCATTACTGGACAGGTTTGTTCAGGTGAACTAATGACTGATCTCCAGGTGTTGTGTGTGTTCAGTACCATTACTGGACAGGTTTGTTCAGGTGAACTGACTGATCTTCAGGTGTTGTGTGTGTTCAGTACCATTACTGGACAGGTTTGTTCAGGTGAACTGACTGATCTTCAGGTGTTGTGTGTGTTCAGTACCAACACTGGACAGGTTTGTTCAGGTGAACTAATGACTGATCTCTAGGTGTTGTGTGTGTTCAGTACCATTACTGGACAGGTTTGTTCAGGTGAACTAATGACTGATCTCCAGGTGTTGTGTGTGTTCAGTACCAACACTGGACAGGTTTGTTCAGGTGAACTAATGACTGATCTCCAGGTGTTGTGTGTGTTCAGTACCAACACTGGACAGGTTTGTTCAGGTGAACTAATGACTGATCTCTAGGTGTTGTGTGTGTTCAGTACCATTACTGGACAGGTTTGTTCAGGTGAACTAATGGACTGATCTTCAGGTGTTGTGTGTGTTCAGTACCATTACTGGACAGGTTTGTTCAGGTGAACTAATGACTGATCTCCAGGTGTTGTGTGTGTTCAGTACCAACACTGGACAGGTTTGTTCAGGTGAACTAATGACTGATCTCCAGGTGTTGTGTGTGTTCAGTACCAACACTGGACAGGTTTGTTCAGGTGAACTAATGACTGATCTCTAGGTGTTGTGTGTGTTCAGTACCATTACTGGACAGGTTTGTTCAGGTGAACTAATGGACTGATCTTCAGGTGTTGTGTGTGTTCAGTACCATTACTGGACAGGTTTGTTCAGGTGAACTAAAGGACTGATCTCCAGGTGTTGTGTGTGTTCAGTACCATTACTGGACAGGTTTGTTCAGGTGAACTAAAGGACTGATCTCCAGGTGTTGTGTGTGTTCAGTACCAACACTGGACAGGTTTGTTCAGGTGAACTAATGACTGATCTCCAGGTGTTGTGTGTGTTCAGTACCAACACTGGACAGGTTTGTTCAGGTGAACTAATGACTGATCTCCAGGTGTTGTGTGTGTTCAGTACCATTACTGGACAGGTTTGTTCAGGTGAACTAAAGGACTGATCTCCAGGTGTTGTGTGTGTTCAGTACCATTACTGGACAGGTTTGTTCAGGTGAACTAATGACTGATCTCCAGGTGTTGTGTGTGTTCAGTACCATTACTGGACAGGTTTGTTCAGGTGAACTAAAGGACTGATCTCCAGGTGTTGTGTGTGTTCAGTACCAACACTGGACAGGTTTGTTCAGGTGAACTAATGACTGATCTCCAGGTGTTGTGTGTGTTCAGTACCATTACTGGACAGGTTTGTTCAGGTGAACTAATGACTGATCTCCAGGTGTTGTGTGTGTTCAGTACCATTACTGGACAGGTTTGTTCAGGTGAACTAATGACTGATCTCCAGGTGTTGTGTGTGTTCAGTACCATTACTGGACAGGTTTGTTCAGGTGAACTAATGACTGATCTCCAGGTGTTGTGTGTGTTCAGTGCCACCTCTGGAGGGCTTTGTTATGAACCGTGTTCTCGGGGATTACTTTGAGACCTTGCTGTACAAAATCTTTGTCTCCATTGACGAGCACACCACAGTTGCTGAAGTGAGTCACTGCCGTTACTAAGGGACAAGGGGGGTGTGTGTGTGTGTGTGTGTGTGTGTGTGTGCATGTGTGAGTGTGTTTGCATGTGTGCAGTAGCACATATGTATGAGCCATGATTGTACAAATGGGATCGTTTTGCATATAATCCTTGTGGTTTTGATATATTGAGCATTGTTTCATCTTATCATTTTTAAAGTCTTGTACATGTATCAGTTTACGAAAATTGTTTTGATGTCACTTTAAAGAGCATTACTTCTTTTTTTATAGTCAGTTTTTATACATGTATCAGTTTAGAAAAAATGTTTTAATGTCACTTTAAAGCGCATATTGCTCTATTGTTATGCACTCCAGAAATATCCTGTAATAAATGAAATAATAAACAGATACATAGTTTGAACTGTGATACGAGGATATTGGTCTGATCACTATGACTTACCTTTTTATTCATTGAAGACAAAATACAGACAGGAAAAAACTTGTATTCAGTTAATGACTGTGCAGTGTTTTCTGATTATCTTTTTTTTTTATTCATTGAAGACAAATTACAGACAGGCAGAAACTGACATTCAGTTATTGACTGCTGTGTCTTGTGATATGCTGAGATTAATTCTGACCGGACTGAGGCAGAGTTTGGTTTTCATTGATCTGCTGTTCATGTCTGCAGCTTTGTGAGGACTGAAACAGGGCAGCAGTAATGCTGCGAAAACTGTCTTACCTCAGTGGTGTCAGGGACTGAAAAACATGTCTGAACAAAGGCAGTGCTAGTCATGGTGGTGGGCTGCCCATCATGTTATATCACCTACTTCTTGATCTGTCGGTGATGAAAGGTCCACCAAGAAAGCGGGCCTGCAAACCCTCCCTGTAAGGTAGTGGATGACGGCAGGTGGACAACAGGTAGTGGATGACGACAGGTGGACAACAGGTAGCAGATGATGACAGGTGAACAACAGGTAGTGGATGATGACAGGTGAACAACAGGTAGTGGATGACGACAGGTGACAACAGATAGCGGATGATGACAGGTGAACAACAGGTAGTGGATGATGACAGGTGAACAACAGGTAGCGGATGATGACAGGTGAACAACAGGTAGTGGAGGACGACAGGTGAACAACAGGTAGCGGAGGACGACAGGTGAACAACAGGTAGCGGAGGATGACAGGTGAACAACAGGTAGCAGATGATGACAGGTGAACAACAGGTAGCGGATGATGACAGGTGGACAACATGTAGCGGATGATGACAGGTGAACAGTAGGTAGTGGAGGACGACAGATAGACCAATGGTTGACGGTGTGTGTGTGTGTGTGTGTGTGTGGTCTTTGTCCTACAGCTGGCCAACGTGCTGCAGATCGACCCGGTTCTGGTGAAGGTGAGTTCTGTGTTGGATCTGGTTCTGTGCATGTAGTGATCTGGTTCTGTACATTTAGGGATCTGGTTCTGTACATACATATAGTGATCTGGTTCTGTGCATGTAGGGATCTGGTTCTGTACATACATATAGTGATCTGGTTCTGTGCATGTAGGGATCTGGTTCTGTACATACATATAGTGATCTGGTTCTGTGCGTGTAGGGATCTGGTTCTGAACATAAATATAGTGATCTGGTTCTGTTCATGTAGTGATCTGGTTCTGTACATGTAGTGATCTGGTTCTGTACATGTAGGGATCTGGTTTTGTGCACGTATGGATCTGGTTCTGTACATTTAGGGATCTGGTTCCGTACATTTAGGGATCTGGTTCTGTACATACATATAGTGAGCTGGTTCTGTACATGTATCGATCTGGTTCTGTACATGTAGGGCTGTAGGGATCTGGTTCTGTACATGTACTGATCTGGTTCTGTACATACATGTAGGGATCTGGTTCTGTACATGCAGGGATCTGGTTCTGTACATACATATAGTGATCTGGTTCAGTACATGTAGTGATCTGTTTCTGTGCATGTAGTGATCTGGTTCTGTACATGTAGGGATCTGGTTCTGAACATGTAGTGATCTGGTTCTGTACATACATATAGTGATCTTGTTCTGTTCATGTAGTGATCTGGTTCTGAACATGTAGGGATCTGGTTCTGTACATGTAGTGATCTGGTTCTGTACATACATATAGGGATCTGGTTCTGTACATGAAGTGATCTGGTTCTGTACATGTAGTGATCTGGTTCTCTACATACATATAGTGATCTAGTTCTGTACATGTAGGGATCTGGTTCTGTTCATGAATCGATCTGGTTCTGTACACGTAGGGATGTAGGGATCTGGTTCTGTTCATGTAGGAATCTGGTTCTGTGCATGTAGTGATCTGGTTCTATGCATGTAGTGATCTGGTTCTGTACATGTGGTGATCTGGTTCTGTACATACATGTAGTGATCTGGTTCTGTACATGTAGCGATCTGGTTCTGTACATACATATAGGGATCTGGTTCTATGCATGTAGTGATCTGGTTCTATACATACATATAGGGATCTGGTTCTTTGCATGTAGTGATCTGATTTTGTGCATGTAGGGATCTGGTTCTGTACATGTAGTGATCTGGTTCTATACATACATATAGGGATCTGGTTCTTTGCATGTAGTGATCTGATTTTGTGCATGTAGGGATCTGGTTCTGTACATGTAGTGATCTGGTTCTATACATACATATAGGGATCTGGTTCTTTGCATGTAGTGATCTGATTCTGTATATTTGGAAGCCATGTGAATCAGGAAAAGAAAGTCAGTATCAATCCACTGACAGGAATACTTTCAGAACAATCCATTGTCTGTAGGCGTGTGTGTGTCTGTGTGTTTGGGGAGGGGGGGAGATGATAGACCATGGAGAGAGAGGGAGGGTGAACTGAATGTATGAGCGAAAAGTCATGTGTTTGTCAAGGCATGTTTGTGATGATTTGCTATTGGAAAAGGCTTCAGTGTTGAATGCACAGTGAAACATTTTCCCTCTCCAACTCTGTCTCTGTCTCTATCACTGCCTCTGTCTCTGCCTCTCTCTGTCTCTCTCTCTGTCTCTCTCTCTGTCTCTCTCTCTCTCTCTCTCTCTTTCTCTGTGTGTGTGTGACTTATTCACAGCATGTTTACCTCTCAGGTGTGTGTTGTGTTGGTATCCAGGACAGTTGTGTACACAATTGTGTGTGTCAGGTGTATGTTGTCTTGAGATATACAGTCCAGGTGTTGACATGTTGTGTGTGTCAGGTGTATGTTGTCTTGAGATATACAGTCCAGGTGTTGACACATGTTGTTTGTGTCAGGTGTGTGCTGTGGTGGGGTATACAGTTCAGATGTTTTCACATGGTATATGTCAGGTGTGTGTTGTGTTGAGCTACACAGTCCAGCAGTGTACATATGGTGTGTGTTGCATTGAGCTATACAGTCCAGCAGTGTACATATGGTGTGTGATGTGTGTGTTGCATTGAGCTATACAGTCCAGCAGTGTACATATGGTGTGTGATGTGTGTGTTGCATTGAGCTATACAGTCCAGCAGTGTACATATGGTGTGTGATGTGTGTGTTGCATTGAGCTATACAGTCCAGCAGTGTACATATGGTGTGTGATGTGTGTGTTGCATTGTGCTATCTGACAGTCCAGCAGTGTACATATGGTGTGTGATGTGTGTGTTGCATTGAGCTATCTGACAGTCCAGCAGTGTACATATGGTGTGTGATGTGTGTGTTGCATTGAGCTATACAGTCCAGCAGTGTACATGTGGTGTGTGATGTGTGTGTTGCATTGAGCTATACAGTCCAGCAGTGTACATATGGTGTGTGATGTGTGTGTTGCATTGAGCTATACAGTCCAGCAGTGTACATGTGGTGTGTGATGTGTGTGTTGCATTGAGCTATACAGTCCAGCAGTGTACATATGGTGTGTGATTTGTGTGTTGCATTGTGCTATCTGACAGTCCAGCAGTGTACATGAGGTGTGTGCTGCATTGAGCTATACAGTCCAGCAGTGTACATGTGGTGTGTGATGTGTGTGTTGCATTGAGCTATACAGTCCAGCAGTGTACACGTGTTGTGCAATGTGTGTGGACAGAACGCGGTGTCCATGTACTGCCGGCTGGGGTTTGCCAGGAAGAAGAACATGGACGCGGGGTCCCTGGACTACCACCCGTCCTGGTCTGTGCTGGAGTCCCCTACCCTCTCCTCTGCTAAAACACAGTGAGTCACAACAGCTGTACTTTCACACTGTGCATGCAAGTCTTGAGTCCCATTCCCTGCTGAAACACATTGAGTCGTGACAGTGCACTTTCAAACTGTGCATACAAAACTGAGTAACATTCCCTGCTTAAACAGTGAGTCGCTACAGCTGGTCTGGACACTACACATTTGTATAAGATGATAAACTGAGGTCCCATGTGCAGCATGCACTTAGCACACATAAAAGAACCCACGACAACAAAAGGGTTGTCCCTGGCAAAATTCTGAAGAAAAATCTACTTCTATAGGAAAACAAATAAAAATTGCTGGCAGAAAAAAAAGGGTTGCACTGTCAGTGTAGTGACGCACTCTCCAAGGGGAGAGCAGCCCAGTTGCATACAGAGAAGTGTGTTGTGACAAAAAATGGTAACACAATAGAATACAATACAATACAGTACAATGCAACTCAGTACAATACAGTACAATACAATACAACTCAGTACAATACAATACAATACAATACAATACAATACAATACAGTGTGGTGTGTTGCAGTGTCCAGGAGCACCTGCTGATTGACCTGAACAACGCCATGAACGTGGAACTGACGGCCAGTGACCCCGGCGACCTCCTGACCTCCGTCAACAACTCCAACAACAGTTCTCAAGTGCCGGCTGCTCTGGAGGCTATAGGTCTGTCTGTCTGTCTGCCTGTGTCTGTCTGTCTGTGTCTGTCTGCCTGCCTGTCTGTCTGTCTGTGCCTGCGTGTCTGTGAGTGTCTGTGTGTGTGTGTGTGTGTGTGAGCGCCTGTCTGTCTGTGTTGGAGGTGGATGTAAAAAATCATTTGCATTTGTGTGTGTGTTTGTGCATGTGTGTATTTTGTGACCGATGCATCCTAATCTCTTGTGTTGTATTGTTTGTGTGTGTGTGTGTGTGTGTGGTGTGTGTGTGTGTGTGTTTGTGTGTGCATGTGGTGTGCATGGTGTGTGTGTGTGTGTGTGTGTGTGAGGAAAGTGAAGATAATTGATGATGATGATGATGATGATGTTACAGACACAGGCAGTCAGAACAACCTGGTGGTGACCAGATAATGATGATGACAATGACGATGATGATGATGATGTTACAGACACAGGCAGTCAGAACAACCTGGTGGTGATCTGATGATGATGATGACAATGACGATGATGATGATGATGACAATGATGATGATGATGTTACAGACACAGGCAGTCAGAACAACCTGGTGGTGATCTGATGATGATGATGATGACAATGACGATGATGATGATGATGATGATGACAATGACGATGATGATGATGATGTTACAGACACAGGCAGTCAGAACAACCTGGTGGTGATCTGATGATGATGATGACAATGACGATGATGATGATGATGTTACAGACACAGGCAGTCAGAACAACCTGGTGGTGACCAAGAGGATCGCCTTCCTGTTTGACTCCACCCTCACCGCCTTCCTCATGATGGGAAACCTGTCCCCTGTAGGTCACACACACACACACACACACACACCCTCACCGCCTTCCTCATGATGGGAAACCTGTCCCCTGTAGGTCACACACACACACACACACACACACACACACACACACCCTCACCGCCTTCCTCATGATGGGAAACCTGTCCCCTGTAGGTCACACACACACACACACACACACACACACACACCCTCACCGCCTTCCTCATGATGGGAAACCTCTCCCCTGTAGGTCACACACACACACACACACACACACACACACACACCCTCACCGCCTTCCTCATGATGGGAAACCTGTCCCCTGTAGGTCACACACACACACACACACACCCTCACCGCCTTCCTCATGATGGGAAACCTGTCCCCTGTAGGTCACACACACACACACACACACCCTCACCGCCTTCCTCATGATGGGAAACCTCTCCCCTGTAGGTCACACACACACACACACACACCCTCACCGCCTTCCTCATGATGGGAAACCTGTCCCCTGTAGGTCACACACACACACACACACACACCCTCACCGCCTTCCTCATGATGGGAAACCTGTCCCCTGTAGGTCACACACACACACACACACACCCTCACCGCCTTCCTCATGATGGGAAACCTGTCCCCTGTAGGTCACACACACACACACACACACCCTCACCGCCTTCCTCATGATGGGAAACCTGTCCCCTGTAGGTCACACACACACACACACACACCCTCACCGCCTTCCTCATGATGGGAAACCTGTCCCCTGTAGGTCACACACACACACACACACACACACACCCTCACCGCCTTCCTCATGATGGGAAACCTCTCCCCTGTAGGTCACACACACACACACACACACACACACACACACCCTCACCGCCTTCCTCATGATGGGAAACCTCTCCCCTGTAGGTCACACACACACACACACACACCCTCACCGCCTTCCTCATGATGGGAAACCTGTCCCCTGTAGGTCACACACACACACACACACACCCTCACCGCCTTCCTCATGATGGGAAACCTCTCCCCTGTAGGTCACACACACACACACACCCTCACCGCCTTCCTCATGATGGGAAACCTGTCCCCTGTAGGTCACACACACACACACACACACACACCCTCACCGCCTTCCTCATGATGGGAAACCTGTCCCCTGTAGGTCACACACACACACACACACACCCTCACCGCCTTCCTCATGATGGGAAACCTGTCCCCTGTAGGTCACACACACACACACACCCTCACCGCCTTCCTCATGATGGGAAACCTGTCCCCTGTAGGTCACACACACACACACACACACCCTCACCGCCTTCCTCATGATGGGAAACCTGTCCCCTGTAGGTCACACACACACACACACACACCCTCACCGCCTTCCTCATGATGGGAAACCTGTCCCCTGTAGGTCACACACACACACACACACACACACACACACACACACACACCCTCACCGCCTTCCTCATGATGGGAAACCTGTCCCCTGTAGGTCACACACACACACACACACACACACACACACCCTCACCGCCTTCCTCATGATGGGAAACCTCTCCCCTGTAGGTCACACACACACACACACACACACACACACACACCCTCACCGCCTTCCTCATGATGGGAAACCTGTCCCCTGTAGGTCACACACACACACACACACACACACACACACCCTCACCGCCTTCCTCATGATGGGAAACCTCTCCCCTGTAGGTCACACACACACACACACACACACACACACACACACCCTCACCGCCTTCCTCATGATGGGAAACCTCTCCCCTGTAGGTCACACACACACACACACACACCCTCACCGCCTTCCTCATGATGGGAAACCTGTCCCCTGTAGGTCACACACACACACACACACACCCTCACCGCCTTCCTCATGATGGGAAACCTCTCCCCTGTAGGTCACACACACACACACACCCTCACCGCCTTCCTCATGATGGGAAACCTGTCCCCTGTAGGTCACACACACACACACACACACACACCCTCACCGCCTTCCTCATGATGGGAAACCTGTCCCCTGTAGGTCACACACACACACACACCCCCTCACCGCCTTCCTCATGATGGGAAACCTGTCCCCTGTAGGTCACACACACACACACACACACCCTCACCGCCTTCCTCATGATGGGAAACCTGTCCCCTGTAGGTCACACACACACACACACACACCCTCACCGCCTTCCTCATGATGGGAAACCTGTCCCCTGTAGGTCACACACACACACACACACACACACCCTCACCGCCTTCCTCATGATGGGAAACCTCTCCCCTGTAGGTCACACACACACACACACACACACACACACACCCTCACCGCCTTCCTCATGATGGGAAACCTCTCCCCTGTAGGTCACACACACACACACACACACCCTCACCGCCTTCCTCATGATGGGAAACCTGTCCCCTGTAGGTCACACACACACACACACACACCCTCACCGCCTTCCTCATGATGGGAAACCTCTCCCCTGTAGGTCACACACACACACACACCCTCACCGCCTTCCTCATGATGGGAAACCTGTCCCCTGTAGGTCACACACACACACACACACACACACCCTCACCGCCTTCCTCATGATGGGAAACCTGTCCCCTGTAGGTCACACACACACACACACACACCCTCACCGCCTTCCTCATGATGGGAAACCTGTCCCCTGTAGGTCACACACACACACACACCCTCACCGCCTTCCTCATGATGGGAAACCTGTCCCCTGTAGGTCACACACACACACACACACACCCTCACCGCCTTCCTCATGATGGGAAACCTGTCCCCTGTAGGTCACACACACACACACACACACCCTCACCGCCTTCCTCATGATGGGAAACCTGTCCCCTGTAGGTCACACACACACACACACACACACACACACACACACACACACACACACCCTCACTGCCTTCCTCATGATGGGAAACCTCTCCCCTGTAGGTCACACACACCCTCACCGCCTTCCTCATGATGGGAAACCTGTCCCCTGTAGGTCACACACACACACACACACACACACACACACACACACCCTCACCGCCTTCCTCATGATGGGAAACCTCTCCCCTGTAGGTCACACACACACACACACACACACACCCTCACCGCCTTCCTCATGATGGGAAACCTGTCCCCTGTAGGTCACACACACACACACACACACACACACACACACCCTCACCGCCTTCCTCATGATGGGAAACCTGTCCCCTGTAGGTCACACACACAGACACACACACACACACACACACACACACACACACACCCTCACCGCCTTCCTCATGATGGGAAACCTCTCCCCTGTAGGTCACACACACACACACACACACACACACACACACCCTCACCGCCTTCCTCATGATGGGAAACCTGTCCCCTGTAGGTCACACACTCACACACACACACACACACACACACACACACACACACACACACACACCCTCACCGCCTTCCTCATGATGGGAAACCTGTCCCCTGTAGGTCACACACACACACACACACACACACACACACACACACACACACACACACACACACACCCTCACCGCCTTCCTCATGATGGGAAACCTGTCCCCTGTAGGTCACACACACACACACACACACACACACACACACCCTCACCGCCTTCCTCATGATGGGAAACCTGTCCCCTGTAGGTCACACACACACACACACACACACACACCCTCACCGCCTTCCTCATGATGGAAAACCTCTCCCCTGTAGGTCACACACACACACACACACACACACACACACACACACACACACCCTCACCGCCTTCCTCATGATGGGAAACCTCTCCCCTGTAGGTCACACACACACACACACACACACACACACCCTCACCGCCTTCCTCATGATGGGAAACCTGTCCCCTGTAGGTCACACACACACACACACACACACACACACACACACACCCTCACCGCCTTCCTCATGATGGAAAACCTCTCCCCTGTAGGACACACACACACATGCACACACACATGCACGCACGCACGCACGCACGCACACATGCATGCACGCATTCACACACTCACACACTCACACACACGCACACCCTCACATACATACACACACACACTCACACACACACCCACACACGCAAAAACACACGCACACACATACAAACACAGACACACACACACACATACTCACACACTCTCTCTCTCTCTCTCACACACACACACACACACTCAACACAATACAACAAAAGAGATTAGGATGCGTCTCTCTTTTCAGCTGGAATGGATCTTTTAGCATTGTTTTGGTTTCTCTTTCATGGGTTTTGAGAACTACTGAGTATTCAGTGCTGAATGTGTCCTTTGTGGTCACCTGGGCTGTAAGCAGCTTGGAATGTTGATGACAGTGCAGGGCTATATATAGCAACATGACGTAATGTGTGTGGTGACGGTGCTGGGCTATATATAGCAACATGACGTAATGTGTGTGGTGACGGTGCAGGGCTATGTATAGTAACATGACGTAATGTGTGTGGTGACATCGCAGGGCTATATATAGCAACATGATGTGATGTGTATGGTGAAGGTGCAAGGCTATATATAGCAGCATGACATAATGTGTGTGGTGAAGGTGCAGGGCTATATATAGCAACATGACGTAATGTGTGTGGTGGCGATGCAGGGCTATATTTAGCAACATGATGTAATGTGTGTGGTGACGGTGCAGGGCTATATATAGCAACATGACGTAATGTGTGCAGTGACAGTGCAGGGCTATATATAGCAACATGATGTGATGTGATGTGTGTGGTGACGGTGCTGGGCTATATATAGCTACATGACGTGATGTGTGTGGTGACGGTGCAGGGCTATATATAGCAACATGACGTAATGTGTATGGTGACAGTGCAGGGCTATATATAGTAACATGATGTGATGCGTGTGGTGAAGGTGCAGGGCTATGTATAGTAACATGATGTGATGTGTATGGTGACAGTGCAGAGCTGTATATAGCAACATGACGTAATGTGTGTGGTGACGGTGCTGGGCTATATATAGCAACATGAAGGTAATGTGTGTGGTGACGGTGCAGGGCTATGTATAGTAACATGACGTAATGTGTGTGGTGACGGTGCTGGGCTATATATAGCAACATGACGTAATGTGTGCGGTGAAGGTGCAGGGCTATATATAGCAACATGATGTGATGTGATGCGTGTGGTGATGGTGCAGGGCTATATATAGCAACATGATGTGATGTGATGCGTGTGGTGATGGTGCAGGGACTGAAGAGCCACGCGGTCACCATGTTTGAGGTCGGCAAACTGAGCGACGAGTCCATGGACAGCTTCCTGTCTGAACTGGAGAAGGTGAGGGGTGGGCGTGGTGTCAGACGTAACGAACTGTTCACAACCTGTACCCCTTGCACAACATAGCGGTGTGAAGGGGGCAGGGGAGTGTGATGTTAAACATTACGAAGTGTTCACATCCAGTATACGTTGCACAACATAGCGGTGTGAAGGGGCCAGGGGAGTGTGATGTTAAACATTACGAAGTGTTCACATCCAGTGTACGTTGCACAACATAGCGGTGTGAAGGGGGCAGGGGAGTGTGATGTTAAACATTACGAAGTGTTCACATCCAGTATACGTTGCACAACATAGCGGTGTGAAGGGGCCAGGGGAGTGTGATGTTAAACATTACGAAGTGTTCACAACCAGTGTACGTTGCACAACATGGCGGTGTGAAGGGGGCAGGGAAGTGTGATGTTAAACATTACGAAGTGTTCACATCCAGTGTACGTTGCACAACATAGCGGTGTGAAGGGGGCAGGGAAGTGTGATGTTAAACATTACGAAGTGTTCACATCCAGTGTACGTTGCACAACAGAGTGGTGTGAAAGGGGTGGGGGAGGGGGGTGTTTGACATAACAAACTGTTCACAACCAGTATCCCCTTCACAACGTAGTGGTGTGAAGGGGGTAGGGAGAGGGCGTGTTTGACATAACGAACTGTTCACAACCAGTATCCCCTTCACAACGTAGAGGTGTGAAGGGGGTAGGGAGAGGGCGTGCTTGACATACGAACTGTTCACAACTAGTATCCTCTGCACAACATGGCGGTGTGAAGGGGGCAGGGAAGTGTGATGTTAAACATTACGAAGTGTTCACAACCAGTGTACGTTGCACAACAGAGTGGTGTGAAGGGGGTAGGGAGAGGGCGTGTTAGGCATAACGAACTGTTCACAACCAGTATCCCCTTCACAACGTAGAGGTGTGAAGGGGGTAGGGAGAGGGCGTGTTTGACATAACAAACTGTTCACAACCAGTATCCCCTTCACAGCGTAGAGGTGTGAAGGGGGTAGGGAGAGGGCGTGTTTGACATAACGAACTGTTCACAACTAGTATCCTCTGCACAACGTAGAGGTGTGAAGGGGGTAGGGAGAGGGCGTGTTTGACATAACGAACTGTTCACAACCAGTATCCCCTTCACAACGTAGAGGTGTGAAGGGGGTAGGGAGAGGGCGTGTTTGACATAACGAACTGTTCACAACCAGTATCCCCTTCACAGCGTAGAGGTGTGAAGGGGGTAGGGAGAGGTCGTGCTTGACATAACGAACTGTTCACAACTAGTATCCTCTGCACAGCGTAGTGGTGTGAAAGGGGGGAGGGGGTTTGGGGATGGTCAGCGAGGGGAGATAACACAACAGCTGTGTGTGTGTGCGTCAGGTGTGTTACTGTGCTTTGTGTGTCAAGTGTGTTATATTGCTGTGTCAGCTGTGTTGTTGTGCTGTGTGTGCCCAGCATCAAAAGCCTGCCTGCCTACTCATCCGTTGGTCCGACGGGAGACTCCATCAGTGTCAGGTGTTTCATTATGCTGTGTTAGATGTGTTATTGTGCTGTGTCAGGTGTGTTATTGTGCTGTGGGTGTCAGGTACGTTATTGTGTTGTGTGTGTGTGTGTCAGGTGTATTATTGTGCTGTGTATGTGTGTCTGTGTGTGTGTGTGTATGATATTACGCTGTGTGTGTCAGGTGTGTTATTGTGCTCTGTGTGTCAGGTGTGTTATTGTGCTATGTGCGTGTGTGTCAGATGTGATATTTTGCTCTGTGTGTCAGGTGTGTTACTGTGCTGTGTGTGTCAGGTGTGTTATTGTGCTCTGTGTGTGTGTGTATGTGTCAGGTGTGTTATTGTGGGCTGTGTTTGTCAGGTGTGTTATTGTGTTGTGTGTGTGTGTGTGTGTCAGGTGTGTTATTGCTCTGTGTATGTGTAAGGTGGGGTCTGATGCGGAGGGGGAGGCGCGTCGGTACTTTGACCACGCCCTGACGCTGCGCGACACGATACGCTTCCTGCGCCACAACCGCCACCTGTGTCAGGACGGTGACTCAAACACTGGGCACGGCATCGACCTGCTGCGCTGCGAGAGTCTCCTTAGTCTGGACCCTGAGACACGCTCCCGGGTCCTCAACAAAAACTACAGGTGGGGCCTGGCTTTTGTTGTCTGCCTGTATGTGTGTGTGTTGTGTGTGTGTGTGTGTGTGGTTGTGTGTGTGTTTTTTGTAGTTTGTTCCGACTTTACGTCAGTGTCAAAATTGTTCTGACAAGTTCATTTTTGACAACATAGCATGGTCACATGCTTTCCTGTTGTAACATTACCCATATGCTCCAGACCTATCAGTCACGAGGCCAGGGCTGTCACTACTAACCTTGGTCTCACATGATGATGCTCAGCTAATGCCGTGCGTGTTTACATTGAAACAGCAGTGAGTGGACCAATCATCTTAATCGTTTGCCTGGACAAGGGAGAACATGGCGAAATCAAATTGCGTCTCGGTCAGTCTCTCTGCCCGGTGGATTAACTCACTCAGTACGGCCAGTCCTCTCTTCTCCTCTACACAGACCCCTCGGATGTCCAGTGGGTGTCTGAATGACCCAACCTTTAGCTTCTGTCGTCAGAATTGTGGTATTCTTTGTCGACATTCACGTCTTTAGTATAAGAGCCTTCCGCTTGCAATATTTTGATGATGGTAATTGGGGTGAAACGCTGTTAACGTCGTCTCTTTCGCCGTTCGTATGGAGAGAGTTAAGCTATGGAATGCAAGGAAGGAACAAGCGGCTCAAAACAGAGAAGTCAGCCATGGATTCTGATTGTGAGAAACAAGACAAAGACCAGGAAGCGACACAGTGCCACAGACGTGTCAGCTATAAAGGAGCAGTGGCGGGAACAGTTTACTGGTGTCTATGATGAAGTGATAGACTGTCTATGTGACATGTATGTGTGTGTGTCTAGTTTACTGGTGTCTATGATGAAGAGATAGACATGTGACATGTATGTGTGTGTGTCCAGTTTACTGGTGTCTATGATGAAGTGATAGACATGTGACATGTATGTGTGTGTCCAGTTTACTGGTGTCTATGATGAAGTGATAGACTGTCTATGTGACATGTATGTGTGTGTGTCTAGTTTACTGGTGTCTGTGGTGAAGTGATAGACATGTATCATGTATGTGTGTGTCCAGTTTACTGGTGTCTATGATGAAGTGATAAACATGTGACATGTATGTGTGTTTGTCTAGTTTACTGGTGTCTATGATGTCTATGATGAAGTGATAGACATGTGACATGTATGTGTGTGTGTCTAGTTTACTGGTGTCTATGGTGTCTATGATGAAGTGATAGACATGTGACATGTATGTGTGTGTGTCTAGTTTACTAGTGTCTGTGATGAAGAGATAGACATGTGACATGTATGTGTGTGTGTCTACTTTACTGGTGTCTATGATGAAGTGATAGACATGTGACATGTATGTGTGTGTCTAGTTTACTGGTGTCTATGATGAAGAGATAGACATGTGACATGTATGTGTGTGTCTAGTTTACTGGTGTCTATGATGAAGAGATAGACATGTAACATATGTGTGTGTGTCTAGTTTACTGGTGTCTGTGATGAAGAGATAGACATGTGACATGTATGTGTGTTTGTCTAGTTTACTGGTGTCTATGATGAAGTGTTAGACATGTGACATGTATGTGTGTGTCCAGTTTACTGGTGTCTATGATGAAGAGATAGACATGTGACATGTATAGGTGTTTGTCTAGTTTACTGGTGTCTATGATGAAGTGATAGACATGTGACTTGTATGTGTGTGTCCAGTTAAATGGTGTCTATGATGAAGAGATAGACATGTGACATGTATGTGTGTGTCTAGTTTACTGGTGTCTATGATGAAGAGATAGACATGTGACATGTATGTGTGTGTCTAGTTTACTGGTGTCTATGATGAAGAGATAGACATGTGACATGTATGTGTGTGTCTAGTTTACTGGTGTCTATGATGAAGAGATAGACATGTGACATGTATGTGTGTGTCCAGTTTACTGGTGTCTATGATGAAGAGATAGACATGTGACATGTATGTGTGTGTCCAGTTTACTGGTGTCTATGATGAAGAGATAGACATGTGACATGTATGTGTGTGTGTCTAGTTTACTGGTGTCTATGATGAAGAGATAGACATGTGACATGTATGTGTGTGTGTCCAGTTTACTGGTGTCTATGTTGAAGTGATAGACATGTAACATGTATGTGTGTGTGTCTAGTTTACTGGTGTCTATGATGAAGAGATAGACATGTGACATGTATGTGTGTGTCTAGTTTACTGGTGTCTATGATGAAGAGATAGACATGTGACATGTATGTGTGTGTCTAGTTTACTGGTGTCTATGATGAAGAGATAGACATGTGACATGTATGTGTGTGTGTCTAGTTTACTGGTGTCTATGATGAAGAGATAGACATGTGACATGTATGTGTGTGTCCAGTTTACTGGTGTCGATGATGAAGGAGGAAGGTGGCAGAATGGTTAAGACGCTCAGCTGCCAATACAGAGAGTCCGTGAGGGTGTGGGTTCGAATCCCGCTCTCGCCCTTTCTCCTAAGTTTGACTGGAAAATCAAACTGAGCGTCCAGTCTTTCGGATGAGACGATGCACTTGGCGCACTGAAAAAGAACCCATGGCAACGAGAGTGTTGTCCTCTGGCGAAATTACGTAAAATGAAATCCACTTTCATAGGTACACAAATATGTAAGCATGCACTCAAGGCCTGACTAAGCGCGTTGGGTTATGCTGCTGGTCAGGCATCTGCTCAACAGATGTGGTGTAGCGTGTATGGATTTGTCCGAACGCAGTGACGCCTCCTTGAGAAAGTGAAACTTTCCTGAAACTTTCCTGAAGAGATAGACATATGACATGTATGTGTGTGTCCAGTTTACTGGTGTCGATGATGAAGAGATAGACCTGTGACATGTATGTGTGTGTGTGTCTAGTTTACTGGTGTCTATGATGAAGTGATAGACATGTGACATGTATGTGTGTGTGTCCAGTTTACTGGTGTCCATGGCACCACTGAGCAATGAGATACGACCGGTCAGCAGCAGTGTACCTCAGCACATCGGCCCCGCCATACCTGAGGTAGGTTTGTGTACACAGTGTTTTGACACACCTGTTGGGCCATACCTGAGGTAGGTTTGTGTACACTGTGTTTTGACACACCTGTTTGGCCATACCTGAGGTAGGTTTGTGTACACAGTGTTTTGACACACCTGTTGGGCCATACCTGAGGTAGGTTTGTGTACACAGTGTTTTGACACACCTGTTGGGCCATACCTGAGGTAGGTTTGTGTACACAGTGTTTTGACACACCTGATGGGCCATACCTGAGGTAGGTTTGTGTACAGTGTTTTGACACACCTATTGGGCCATACCAGAGGTAGGTTTGTGTACACAGTGTTTTGACACACCTGTTTCGCCATACCTGAGGTAGGTTTGTGTACACAGTGTTTTGACACACCTGTTGGGCCATACCAGAGGTAGGTTTGTGTACACAGTGTTTAGACACACCTGTTTGGCCATACCAGAGGTAGGTTTGTGTGCACAGTGTTTTGACACACCTATTGGGCCATACCAGAGGTATATTTTGTGTACACAGTGTTTTGACACACCTGTTGGGCCATACCAGAGGTAGGTTTGTGTACACAGTGTTTAGACACACCTGTTTGGCCATACCAGAGGTAGGTTTGTGTACACAGTGTTTTGACACACCTGCTGGTCCATACCAGAGGTAGGCATTTCCTGTTCAGTTTAAAGTCAGCTGATATCACAGGTTGATAAAAGCTTACAGTTGGGCCAACAGCTAAGAGAGAGCTGTATGATGAATGATTTCTCCATGCAATGGGAAGTCTTTGACAGCTTAGTCGTTTGTGAAGGACCATGACTCTCAGACTAGGAGGCAGGATTGCACTGGCTCTTGGTGCTGCAGCCCTGGGGGCTTGTTGGCCTTTGGTAGCCATCCCAATGTTGACTGTCCAAAAACCCTGTTGGCCGAGAGAGTGGGGATGTAATTTGGGCAAGACACTCTCCACTATAATCAAACTCTGGCCGAGATAGTTAGGACAGCAGTTACCTCTGTTCTGATGGTCATAGTCGGACACAGCCAACTGTCATACAAAATTGAGAGTAAACTGTTGTACATAGAATGG
Source organism: Babylonia areolata (assembly GCF_041734735.1). Lineage (NCBI taxonomy): Eukaryota > Metazoa > Mollusca > Gastropoda > Neogastropoda > Buccinidae > Babylonia > Babylonia areolata. The sequence continues at coordinate 3,770,481 of NC_134895.1, read as the reverse complement.
CATGTCTGTCAATAGGTGTGTGTGTGGTTCAAGTCAGTGTCACCTGAGGGTTTACAGGAAATGATACAGACAAACATGTGATTACAGGTGAGTGTTTCTTGTATGTATACATGGAATAGTGTGTTTTCAACACACATCATGTGATTAAATGTGAGTGTTACCTGTGTGTGTGTGTGTGTGTGTGTGTGTGTGTGTGTGTGCAGGTGAGCTCGCTGTGGTTCAAGCTGTACGTGTACTCCCTGACAGGATGTGGCCCCCCCTCCCTCCTCCTCGTCAAAGGCACCAAGCTGAAGAGGCTGCCTGACATATTCCAGGTAACCACGGCAACCAGATGCATGGGTCAGAGGGTGTTACATCAGCAGAGAGAGATGGCGTTGGTTTTGATGATAGTTCTCTGTGATGGGAGTTTTATATAGACATCGTTCGCTTCTGCTCTGCTGTCATCATGTTGGCTTGGGTGAAATATCTTTGCTTAGGTTAACTCACTCAGTACGGCCAGTCCTCTCTTCTCCTCTGCACAGACCCCTTGGATGTCCAGTGGGTGTCTGAATGACCCAACCTTTAGCTTCCGTCGTCAGAATTGTGGTATTCTCTGTCAACATTCACCTCTTCAGTATAAGAGCGTTCCGCTTGCAATATTTTGATGATGTTAATTGGGGTGAAACACTGTTAACGTCGTCCCTTCCGCCGTTCGTATGGAGAGAGTTAAATGTGGAATTCGAATGAAACACGTATCAAAGGGCCTTTCAGTATCAAGCACCTTCTGTCTGGAATTGTCTCCCTCTTTATCTCTGTCACTTACCACTGCTGTCCTGTTTCAAAACAAACTAGAAAATCCACCTGTTCAAACAGGTCTTTGGGTGTGATGAAGCATAGCTAATTGTCTGCATTCTTCCTCCTCTTACCCACCCCACTTTACCTTCTACTGAAATCATCATGTATTGTGTGTGTCTGTGTCTGTGGGTGTGTGTGTGTCTGTGGGTGTGTGAAGGGCATTTTGTATGTGTGTGTGATTGTTCATATCTGCAATTTGTCTTGGTGCATAGGTACATGTATGCACTGTTTTTTTTAATGTGCAGAAGTATGTTGTTATGCACTGTTGTGTATACATTGTTTTTTGTTAGACGCTTAGAGCTCATGTGTACATAGGATGTGGACGTATCACTTCTGATGTATGTCTGATTTATCTTTGTTTTATATTACTGATGCGACTAACTGTGTGAGCCAGTTGTTTAGTGAATTTAAGCTGCAGACAAGTTCTCCAGTCATCGTCGTCGTCTTCTTTTTTTTTACATCTTTTTTATCAGTGATGGTGACGTTCAGACAAACGTATGAAGTGCATTGATGACAGTTTTGATAAAAGAGACAAGATAAGAAAGGTCAAACTGCAATCGCTCTTCATTCTTCTTTTCAATCTTAATGTCAGCCGTTGGTGTGCAACCGTTACCAGTGTCTGCTGCATGTGACTGTACAGCGTTACGAGCGCCTGTTGGTGACGACGTGGGGTCACGATCCCGGGGTCATCGCTGCTTCCAACATCCTGCTGACCTTGAACGACGCCCTGGCACACTCCGCTGTCTTCGTGCAGGTCAGGGCAGGGCCTCCTCCTGTTGGGGGCCCACTGGCTTTCACAGCTGGTCACACTGTAACTGTAGTGCCACTTCACTGCTGCTTAGGACGGGCACAATAGCCGAATGGTTTTAAAACACTGGACTTTCGATCTGAGGGTCTTGGATTCTAATCTCGGTAACGGTGCCTGGAAGATAAAGGGTAGAGATTTTTCCGATCTCTCAGGTCAACATATATGCAGACATGCTTGTGCCTGAACCCCCTTCGTGTGTATGCGCAAGCAGAAGGTCAAATACACATGTTAAAGATCCTGTAATCCATGTCAGCGTTCTGTAGGTTATGGAAACAAAAATATACCCAGCATGCACACCCCCGAAAACGGAGTATGGCTGCCTACATGGCGGGGTAAAAATGCTCATACACGTAAAAGCCCAGTCATGTCCATATGAGTGAACACGGGAGTTGTAGCCCACAAACGAAGAAGACTGCTGCTTTGAAATGACATTGTGTGGATTTCTATGCTCATTACACAGTTGATCAGTCATGTTTCAAGGATCAAACAAATGAACTTTAGATCTGGTGTTGCATAAAAAGTTGGTATCTATGTGTGTATGTATGCATGCATTTTAGATGTTTGTTTATAATACATTAAAAAAAAAAGTACCTGTGTATATGTCTGTATGTATGCATTCTAGGTGTTTGTGTGTGGATGTGATGTAGTCATGCAAGTTTGCACACTTACGGATTTTTTTTTTTTTTTTCGTTTGTTTGTTTTTTGTTTCTTTTTAACAGCAGACTGTCAGAAGACTGCCTTATACAGTGCTTCAGTGTTGATCTGCTTGCAAAGTGATTGTCTGTGTGTCACCAGTAAGTGTTCGGATGTTTGTTTGATCTGTATGGATTGTGTGATGTGTCAACCTACCTGTGATGTGTAGTATGCTTCAGCATGATGTGATGTGAAGTACATGTTAATATTAGGTGATGTGTAGTACGTGTCAACATAAATGTGGTGTGTAGTAGTACATGGCAGCATGATGTGATGTGAAGTACATGTTAATATTAGGTGATGTGTAGTAACATGTCAACATAAATGTGATGTGTAGTAGTACATGTCAGCATGATGTGATGTGAAGTACATGTCAGCATGACTGTAATGTGTAGCACATGTCAGCATGACTGTAATGTGTAGCACATGTCAGCATGACTGTAATGTGTAGCACATGTCAGCATGACTGTAATGTGTAGCACATGTCAGCATGACTGTAATGTCTAGCACATGTCAATATTGTGTGATGTGTAGCACATGTCAATATTAGGTGTTTTGTAGAACATGTCAACATGACATGCCAACACGGTATTTTTACATGACATATCAGCATGATGTGATGTGTAGTACATGTCAACACAACATGTCAGCATGATGTAGAGTACATGTCAACACAACATGTCAGCATGATGTGTAGTACATGTCAGCATAACTGTGATGTGTAGCGCATGTCAACACAGCGTGTCAGCATGATGTGTTGTACATGTCAACACGACGTGTCAGCATGACATGATGTGCTGTGTTTTCAGGGCCATGGACTGTACACAGAGGGCACCACAGTGCACGTGTCCTTCCCACTGGACAAGATGGACAATGGTGAGTGGCCTTCGCTTTTCACACGTTTTCTTTGGCCTCCAGTTTCTGGCCCCCTCTGGTCAGTCACAGTCAGGTCCTGGGGTGTGTTCTGACCTCTCAGAAAGCCCACGGGCTGCTGCTAGCAACATGACAGTGTCTGCTTGGACATCCAGGCTGGCTCATTTTATGCTGTGCCAAGCGCGTTGGGTTACGCTGCTGGTCAGGCATCTGCTTTGCAAATGTGGTGTTGTGTATGTATGGATTTGTCTGAAGGCAGTGACACCCCCTTGAGTAGTTGAAGTGACGTGAACTGATGATGTGAGGGCGTTCAGTGCGGTGCAGAGGGCGTCTTGCTGTGAGGGCATTCAGTGCGGTACAGAGGGCGTCTTGCTGTGAGGGCAATCAGTGCGGTACAGAGGGCATTCAGTGCGGTACAGAGGGCGTCTTGCTGTGAGGGCAATCAGTGCGGTACAGAGGGCATTCAGTGCGGTGCAGAGGGCGTCTTGCTGTGAGGGCATTCAGTGCGGTACAGAGGGCATTCAGTGCGGTACAGAGGGCATTCAGTGCGGTACAGAGGGCGTCTTGCTGTGAGGGCATTCAGTGCGGTACAGAGGGCGTCTTGCTGTGAGGGCATTCAGTGCGGTACAGAGGGCATTCAGTGCGGTACAGAGGGCGTCTTGCTGTGAGGGCATTCAGTGCGGTACAGAGGGCGTCTTGCTGTGAGGGCATTCAGTGCGGTACAGAGGGCATTCAGTGCGGTACAGAGGGTGTCTTGCTGTGAGAGTTGAAGTTGAAGCTTTCATCAAGTTGTGGCGTTGTGTGCAATGGTGTTGCTGTATGTTGCAGACACGTACAGCAGTGTGAGAACAGTGTGACACACTGTGCAGTGTGGTACAGACATGTAGAACATTGTGGCTCCGGTGTGGTTTGTGATGTGTAACAGTTACAGACACATAGAACAGTATGACACAGTGCAGTGTGTGACAGACATAGAACAGTGTGACACAGTGCAGTGTGTGACAGACATGTAGAACAGTGTGACACAGTGTGCAGTGTGTGACAGACATAGAACAGTGTGACACAGTGTGCAGTGTGTGACAGACACATAGAACAGTGTGACACAGTGTGCAGTGTGTGACAGACATAGAACAGTGTGACACAGTGCGGTGTGTGACAGACATAGAACAGTGTGACACAGTGTGCAGTGTGTGACAGACATAGAACAGTGTGACACAGTGTGCAGTGTGTGACAGACATAGAACAGTGTGACACAGTGTGCAGTGTGTGACAGACATATAGAACAGTGTGACACAGTGCAGTGTGTGACAGACATGTAGAACAGTGTGACACAGTGCGGTGTGTGACAGACATAGAACAGTGTGACACAGTGTGCAGTGTGTGACAGACATAGAACAGTGTGACACAGCGCGGTGTGTGACAGACATAGAACAGTGTGACACAGTGTGCAGTGTGTGACAGACATAGAACAGTGTGACACAGTGTGCAGTGTGTGACAGACATGTAGAACAGTGTGACACAGTGCAGTGTGTGACAGACATAGAACAGTGTGACACAGTGTGCAGTGTGTGACAGACATAGAACAGTGTGACACAGTGCAGTGTGTGACAGACATAGAACAGTGTGACACAGTGCAGTGTGTGACAGACATGTAGAACAGTGTGACACAGTGTGCAGTGTGTGACAGACATAGAACAGTGTGACACAGTGCAGTGTGTGACAGACATAGAACAGTGTGACAGTGCAGTGTGTGACAGACATAGAACAGTGTGACAGTGCAGTGTGTGACAGACACATAGAACAGTGTGACACAATGCAGTGTGTGACAGACAGAACAGTGTGACATGATGTGATGTGTGACATGTTAAAGGCGATGTAGAACAGTGTGACTCAGTACAGTGTGTTAAAGACATGTAGAACAGTGTGACACAGTGTGGTATGTGATGTGTTAAAGGCATGTAGAACAGTGTGACACAGTGTGGTGTGTGACGTGTTAAAGGCATGTAGAACAGTGTGACACGCAGTGTGATGTGTGGCGGTGGTTGCAGGCACGTTCAGCGGGGGCCACTGGCAGTACCACCGCGCCGTGCAGCAGCTGTCGCAGCTCCTTGACCTGGAGCACTCGTGCGGCTTCCTCACCCTCCTCAACCCCCACCAGCCCCCGCCCTCCGACGACGAGGGGGACAACTCCTCCCCCTCCCCCTCGCACCAGCGCTTGTCTGCATCCGCGTCAGAGTCGGCGTCCATGGACGACATGTTGGTCAGCCCGGCCAACGGGATCAAGGACAAGGTGTCGGCCGACATGCTGGCGTCAGAGCTGGACGCCCTGCAAGAGGAAAGTGGTGGTGGGGGTGGTGGGGGTCAGCGGGACAAGATGGCGCTGGACCTGGGTGGGGCGGGGGAGGGTGGTGAGGGTGGCGGGCGAGGGGATGGGGGTGGTGGTCTGGAGGAGGACCAGTGGTGGCTGCTGGACGTGTGTTTCGGCATCCCCCTCTTCCACCCCCAGCTGAACAAGGACGTCTGCCACAAGGTTGTCTCCCTCAACCTCTTCAAGGAGGAAAGGTGAGGCATGGCTGTGGCCACTGCTGCTGCTCTCCTCTGTCCCTTCTGGTGGTGGTGTGTGTGTGTGTGTGTGTGTGTGTGTGTGTGTGTGTGTGTGTGTGTGTGAGTGTATGTGTGTGAGTGTGTGTGTGTGTGTGAGTGTGTGTGTGTGTGTGAGTGTATGTGTGTGAGTGTGTGTATGTGAGTGTGTGTGTGTGTGAGTGTGTGTGCGTGAGTGTGTGTGTATGTGTGTGAGTGTGTGTGTGTGTGTGTGTGAGTGAGTGTATGTGTGTGAGTGTGTGTGTGTGTGTGAGTGTGTGTGTGTGTGTGTGTGTGTGTGAGTGTGTGTATGTGAGTGTGTGTGTGTGAGTGTGTGTGTGTGTGTGTGTGTGTGTGTGTGTGAGTATGTGTGTGTGTGTGTGTGTGAGTGTATGTGTGTGAGTATTTCTTTACAAGAGTTACATGACACGTGTTACAGTTTACAAGAGTTGCTGCATTCCAGTCGCACCACATAACACGTGTTACAGTTTCTTTACAAGAGTTACATGACACGTGTTACAGTTTACAAGAGTTGCTGCATTCCAGTCGCACCACATGACACCTGTTACAGTTTCTTTACAAGAGTTACATGACACATGTTACAGTTTACAAGAGTTGCTGCATTCCAGTCGCACCACATAACACGTGTTACAGTTTCTTTACAAGAGTTACATGACACGTGTTACAGTTTACAAGAGTTGCTGCATTCCAGTCGCACCACATGACACCTGTTACAGTTTCTTTACAAGAGTTACATGACACATGTTACAGTTTACAAGAGTTGCTGTATTCCAGTCGCACCACATGACACGTGTTACAGTTTCTTTACAAGAGTTACATGACACGTGTTACAGTTTACAAGAGTTGCTGCATTCGAGTCGCACCACATGACACCTGTTACAGTTTCTTTACAAGAGTTACATGACACGTGTTACAGTTTACAAGAGTTGCTGCATTCCAGTCGCACCACATGACACATGTTACAGTTTGTTTACAAGAGTTACATGACACGTGTTACAGTTTACAAGAGTTGCTGCATTCGAGTCGCACCACATGACACCTGTTACAGTTTCTTTACAAGAGTTACATGACACGTGTTACAGTTTACAAGAGTTGCTGCATTCCAGTCGCACCACATGACACATGTTACAGTTTGTTTACAAGAGTTACATGACACGTGTTACAGTTTACAAGAGTTGCTGCATTCGAGTCGCACCACATGACACCTGTTACAGTTTCTTTACAAGAGTTACATGACACGTGTTACAGTTTACAAGAGTTGCTGCATTCCAGTCGCACCACATGACACATGTTACAGTTTGTTTACAAGAGTTACATGACACGTGTTACAGTTTACAAGAGTTGCTGCATTCGAGTCGCACCACATGACACCTGTTACAGTTTGTTTACAAGAGTTACATGACACGTGTTACAGTTTACAAGAGTTGCTGCATTCCAGTCGCACCACATGACACATGTTACAGTTTGTTTACAAGAGTTACATGACACGTGTTACAGTTTACAAGAGTTGCTGCATTCTAGTCGCACCCTGTCTTTGAAGCTGCTGGACTTCATCATGGAGTGGCAGGTAGGTGTCACATTGTACCACATCTCTCCACATCGTGTGCCACTTCTCTCCACATTGTTGGCCCACATCTCTCCACATCGTTGCCACATCTCTCCACATCATTGGCCACATCACATTGTATCACATCTCTCCACATCATGTGCCACATCACATTGTAGCACATCTCTCTGCATTGTGTGCCACATCACATTGTACCACATCTCCCCGCATTGTGTGCCACATCACATTGTACCACATCTCTCCACATTGTGTGTCACACCACATTGTACCACATCTCTCCACATTGTGTGCCACATCACATCGTACCAAATCTCTCCACCTTGTGTGCAACACCACATTGTACCACATTTATCTGCATTGTGTGCCAAACCACATTGTACCACATCTCTCCACATCATCGTGTGCCACTTCTCTTCCCATTGTACTACATCTCTCCACACTGTGCCACATTGTTACCGACATCTCCACATCATGTACCACATTTCTCCACATTGCGTGCCACATCTCTCCACATCATGTGCCATATCTGCACAGTATGTCACATCTCTCAACATTGTGTGTCACTTCTGTACCACACCTCTCCACATCACACCACATCTGTGCACATCACACCGCATCTCATCTTGCCACACTGTGCCACATTTCTCTGCATCACATTTCTGCACTATGCTACATCTCTCCACATCACACCACATATATCCACATCACACCACATATCTCACCACATTTCTCTGCACCACACCAAATCTCTCCACACCACACCACATCTGACGCATCTCTCCACATCACACCACATCTCATATCTCCTCACTGCGCCACATATCTCCAGATCATGTGCCACATCTCTCCACATCACACTACATCTCTCCTCTACACCACATCCACACCACACCACATTTCACCACACCACATTTCTCCACACCACATCTCACCACACATCTCTCCACACCACACATCTCTCCATCTCTACACACTACACCACATCTCTACACACCACACCACACCACATCTCTCCACACCACACCACATCTCTCCACACCACACCACATCTCTACTCAACACCACACCACATCTCCACACACCACACCACATCTCTCCTCCACATCTCACCACCACACCACATCTCTCCTCCACACCACACCACATCTCCACACACCACACCACACATCTCTCCACACCACACCACATCTCACCACACCACACCACATTGCTCCACACTACACCACACCACATCTCTCCACAGCACACCACATCTCTCCACACCACACCACATATCTCATCCACACCACACCACATCTATCCACACTACACATCTCTCCTCCACACCACATCACATCTGTCCACACCACACCACATATCTCCTCCACACCACACCACATCTATCCACACTACACATCTCTCCTCCACACCACATCACATCTGTCCACACCACACCACATCTGTCCACACACTACACCACATCTCTCCTCCACACCACACTACACCACATCTCTCCTCCACACCACACTACACCACATCTCTCCTCCACACCACACTACACCACATCTCTCCTGCACACTACACCACACCACACCTGACCCTGTGGTGACGGTGGCAGGTGACGTCGGCAGTGACAGACGTGGAGACGCACGGTTTGCCTCACAGCACGGAGGAGCACTGCACGCTGTACCCCACCGTCAACGTTCTCTTCAGCGACGGCAAGCTGCACAAGTGGACCAGTCTATGATGATGATGATGACGCATCTCTCTCTCTCTCTCTCTCGCTCTCTCTCTCCCTCTCTCTCTCTCAGCGCTGTACCCCACAGTCAACGTTCTCTTCAGTGAGAGCAAGCTGCACAAGTGGACCAGTCTATGATGATGATGATGACGCATCTCTCTCTCTCTCTCTCTCTCTCTCTCTCTCTCTCTCTCTCTCTCTCTCTCTCTCTCAGCGCTGTACCCCACAGTCAACGTTCTCTTCAGTGAGAGCAAGCTGCACAAGTGGACCAGTCTCTGACGGGCGATGATGACCTCTCTCTCTCTCTCTCTCTCTCAGCGCTGTACCCCACAGTCAATGTTCTCTTCAGTGAGAGCAAGCTGCACAAGTGGACCAGTCTCTGACGGGCGATGATGACCTCTCTCTCTCTCTCTCTCTCTCTCTCTCTCAGCGCTGTACCCCACAGTCAATGTTCTCTTCAGTGAGAGCAAGCTGCACAAGTGGACCAGTCTCTGACGGGCGATGATGACCTCTCTCTCTCTCTCTCTCTCTCTCTCAGCGCTGGTATCTGTTGCTGTGTGCCTCACACTACAGCCATTCCTGTCTGCACACTGCGCTTGTCTGTTGGTGTGGGGGTGGGGTTTTTGGTTTTGTGAGTGAGTGAGAGAGAGAGAGAGAGAGTGTGTGTGTGTGTAGTTTTGTGAGTGTTTGTGTATGTGAGAGAGAGTGAGTGAGTGTACATGTGTATGTGTATGTGTGTGTGTGTGTCAGTGAGAGAAAGAACAGTGGAAAGGTGAGTGTGCTGTGAGCCTTCACGCTCATCTCCAGCTCTTCGGTGTGGGCACAGTGCAGTTGTGTGAGAGAGAGAGAGAGAGTGTTGAGAGTGACAGCTGTTGGGTCAGGCGTGTCGCCTCTCTCACCCTGTCGGTCAGCGTCATCGCCATCAGTGGACGCTGTGCAGGACAGCACTGTTACGGTGACCAGCTGTGCGTCATTCTTCATGTTCTGTCGTCGTGGGCTCAACTGACTGACCAATCAATCTGTCACGGGGCATTGTCTGTGTGGACTGTGGTGATGATTATATGGGTCACCACCGGGTGCTGTTGTTGTTGTTGCTGTTGTGGTTATTGTTGCTGCTGTCGTTGTTGACACACTTAACATACCCAGTGTCAGACTCGGGGTGGGGTGGGGGGGGAGGTGTTATGGAACAAGAAAGCCTCATTTGTGCTGTGTACGTGTTATGTTGATGATGTGTGCCGATCTTCTGGGTGTGATTCTGGTCATCGCTTCAGGTCGGGGGTAGTTGTGTGATCACATGGGACATGGGTGTTGGTGGGGGCCATTGCATGGGTTGCACACTGTGTTGGTCAGTGGGGGGAGGGGTGCTGACCTGGGGAAGGTGGGGGTGGGGGGTTGGGGGTGGATAATTCCTGTCACTGACAGATTCTGTCTGCTTTTCCAGGCCCTTGTGCTTTTTTTTTGTTTTGTTTTGGTTTTTTCTCTAAATTCTCCACATACCTTTCTTGACTCTCAGCATGTTTATCCCCCACCCCCTTCTGAAAAATAGATGTATTAAAAAAAAAATTAAAAAAAAGAATTCCATCCATAGACGAAAAGAAAGAAATCCATGATCATTGCTGTACAGTGTGACCGGTTGTTGTGACCAAAGCACAATGTGCTGTGAGGGGTGGGAGGGGGGAGGGAAGGGTGGGGGTGAAGTGGGGCGGGGGGGGGGGGGGGTTAGTGGTCTGTGTATCCAGACAGGTGGGACAGTGTTTTACCTTCACCCTGCTAGGGGTCGGGGAGGTCAGGGTCACAGTGACCAGGTGCTCTGCTTGCTGTGGGGAAGGTTTGGAGAGAATAGTGTGTGACAGAAATGTACTCTGTGAGGTGGGCGGTGCTGGCAGTGGGGAGGGGGTGGGGGGGGGGGGGTAGGAAAAGAGATCTAACCCTCAGTCTGTTGATGCTTTTTTATTGTTTTGAACAGCAGACTTGTCTGTCAGTGTGTATGGAAAAACACAGACATGTCTTGATTGCATCTGCTCATGCCTTTTACTTTGCCTGTGAATGATTTATACCAACCCATTGCATCCACATAGGTTCACGTACCATGACTTGGGGTGTGCGGTCCACATTGTGATCAGATCTGACTGCATGAAGTGTTAAGGATGTAGTGATGTATGTGTGGTACACATTGTGTGATCAGATCTTACCGCATGATGTGTGATTGTGATGTGTTATGGATGTGGTGACGTGTGTGTGTGGTACACATTGTGTGATCAGATCTTACCGCATGATGTGTGAGTGTGATGTGTTATGGATGTGGTGACGTGTGTGTGTGGTACACATTGTGTGATCAGATCTTACCGCATGATGTGTGAGTGTGATGTGTTATGGATGTGGTGACGTGTGTGTGGTCCAGTCTCACCACAGGATGTGGGAATAGTGTACACGTGTGAAAATGAATAGTGATTGATGTGACGATGTGATGTGCTATGCGGTCCGCACGGTGATGAGATTTGATGATATGATGTGTCGGCTGTGTGGGTGACCAGCTTGTTGCTGGCTGACCTTCACCTTCACTGCTTCTGTCCATCTGTTTCATCCTTCCACTCCACCCCTCTCCCCACATCCCCTCCACCATCACCACCACCCCCATCACCACCACACCCATCACCATCACCACCACCACCGCCACCACCACCACCCCCATCAACACCAACATCACCATGACCACCACCACCACCATCATCCCCTTCACCACCACCATCACCACCATTACCAGCATCACCACCTGTCCTGGCTGATTCAGCTGTACCTCAAGTCATCCTTCAGATGTCTGGTCAACTTGCTGTCTGTCCACCCTTCTCTCCCCCCACCCTCCCACCCTCCCCATCCCCACCCCTCCTTTCATGTCTCTGCCTCCCTGACCATGACACAGCCTGCCGTTGTGGAGGTGGGTGGTGTGGGTAGCAGCATGGGACAGGATCTGAAAACCTTGTCAGTACTCTGGATTCATGCCTTAGTCAGACGTCTGCCTTTTTTTTTATTTGTTTGTTTGTTCGGTGCTGTAGAGTGTCATCTGCATGTTTTGATACCTGCTTGAAACTGGAGGTTTTGCTTGGGTTTTTATTTGGTGGGGGGGGGGGGCGGGGGGGTTAAAACTTTTGGTATAACAAAAGAAACAGCAACCCAGTATCTTGGTGGAATGTTTAAGGTGAACTACTGTGTTTTAATTGGGGTTGTTCTTTTTTTTTGTTGTCAGTTTGGGGCATGTGGACCAAGTGACAGTGTACAGACTGTGTCAGTGTATTCCATGATGCGTGTACCGACAATGTGTTGCCTGGTTTGTTCCATGATCAATAACTAAGCGCGTTGGGTAATGCCGCTGGTCAGACACCTGCTTAGCAGATATGGAGAAGCATTTATGGATTTGTGTGAATGCTGTGATGCCTCCTTGAGTGAACTCCATCATCATTGTGTCAGTGTATTCCATGATTTGTGTACTGACAATGTGTTGTCTGGTATATTCCATGATCGTTGTACAGACTGTGTCAGTGAATTCCATGATCATGTTGCATGCCTTGTCAGTGACTGTCAGTGTGAATCGGCATATTCCATGATCATTCCATTGTGTTCACAGCCAGGGGACCCATCGGGGCAGGGGTGGGGGTGGTAGAGCAGGAAGGAAATTGCACTGTATGGACAGCTGTACTGTTCTCCTGTATCAACAAGTTACAAGAATATGTTGTGTGTTTATATGCACAGAAGGTTTATCGTGACACACAAATGTGTATATAGCAGGAATGGTCCGTGCAATAAAGTCCCACATTGTGTGGGTTGACGATATGATGAACTCGCTGTGGACTTGGTGTTCTGAGGGGAACGAGAATGGCACAGCGGGACATTTCAAACTAACAGGTAGGGGGTGCATAGAACATTGAATGAAACTTACCTGGAGGTAGATGTTTCATTTCTATTACTGTGAAACTACTTTGAAGAAGGATGTAATGTTAGTGTGTCTGTTATGTCACAGACTTAGAGACAGACTTTTTCTTTTTTTAAAACAGCACGTTAAGTGCACTCTCCGTCTCAGCTATTTAGGCCAGCAGTAGTTCACATTGTTCGCTGTCTGTCGTGTCTCTCTCTAACACACACATGCTTACACACACACACACACACACACACACACACACACACACACACACACACACACACACACACACACACACACACATGTACATCCAATTTTTGATCTTGGAATATTTATAAGGAATCTATGTACATGATTGTAACAGTAGTATTGGTAAGGGGACAGGAAAGTTGTGGGTCTCTGAGCCTTTTTCGCATTTCTCATGACACACATATAAGTGAAACAAATGATGACATCAACAAATCATGGTCATGTGAACAGAAATACAGTGACAAGAGACACAGCCCACAGATGATATATGTTCAGACTTCAGTTTGCCTTTCATCCTTACTGGCCTTTGAGACATGCTTCTGCCTGTGTCCTGACACGGATGTCATGATCATCTGTGTACAGTGACGGTGTGTCACATCTATCACCTGTGTACAGCTTGCCAGGGAGTGACGTTGTGTGACGTGTATCATCTGTGTACAGTGATGGTGTGTGACATCTATCACCTGTGTACAGCTTGCTAGGGAGTGACGTTTGTGACGTGTATCATCTGTGTACAGTGATGGTGTGTGACATCTATCACCTGTGTACAGCTTGCTTGGGAGTGATGTTGTATGACGTGTATCATCTGTGTACAGTGATGGTGTGTCACATCTATCACCTGTGTACAGTTTGCTAGGGAGTGACGTTTGTGACGTGTATCATCTGTGTTCAGTGATGGTGTGTGACATCTATCACCTGTGTACAGCTTGCCAGGGAGTGACGTTTGTGACGTGTATCATCTGTGTACAGTGACGGTGTGTCACATCTATCACCTGTGTACAGCTTGCTAGGGAGTGACGTTTGTGACGTGTATCATCTGTGTACAGTGACGGTGTGTGACATCTATCACCTGTGTACAGCTTGCCAGGGAGTGACGTTGTGTGACGTGTATCATCTGTGTACAGTGATGGTGTGTCACATCTATCACCTGTGTACAGCTTGCCAGGGAGTGACGTTGTGTGACGTGTATCATCTGTGTACAGTGACGGTGTGTCACATCTATCACCTGTGTACAGCTTGCTAGGGAGTGACGTTGTGTGACGTGTATCATCTGTGTACAGTGATGGTGTGTCACATCTATCACCTGTGTACAGCTTGCTAGGGAGTGACGTTGTATGACGTGTATCATCTGTATACAGCTACAATGGATCAACATGTGCATGTCATATGTCATCTGTGGTTTTCTGTATACAGTTCTACCATGGACTGGCACTGCATGTCAGCTGTGTATGATTTTCTGTGTACATCTTGCCAAGGGTTGACACTGTATGTCATAAATGGTTTTCCATGTACAGTTTGCCAAGGATCAACATTGTCTGTCAAATGTGTATGATTTTGAGTGTGTAACTTACCATGGACAGGTAATGTAATTCAGACACGTAATATTACAGATGTGTGTGTACATATATATATATACATATATATATATATATATATCGAGAGAGAGAGAGAGAGATACATTGATATAAAATGGAAGAGAAGTGTATGATATTTTTGTGTATAACATGCATGTGACGGATGTGTACCATGCGTCAGCGATCTCTGGTACAGCAACAGCCGGGAGCGGTCTTTGTTCTTTATTCACGCGCGCTGCTGCCTGTCTGTCTGTCACTCTTTGTTCCCACCACCTCCTCCACCTCCTTCCCCCAGCCCCCTCCGGCCACCCCACCCCACCCCCCGCCACCTCCCATATACCATGTGACTGTGATGGTGGTGTGTGGTCCAAGTCCTGTTTGCACTGTTCATGACTGTGGCACATTACGTTTCCCACTTTGTGTTGTGCGCTGGAAGTCCTGCCTCTTTCTGTTGTACACTTCATCACGGACATTGTGTTATGTGGTGAAAACCATGCCAGTGTTGCTGACTGTTGCACATTACGGACATTGTGTTATGTGGTGAAAGCCATACCAGTGTTGCTGACTGTTGCACATTACGGACATTGTGTTATGTGGTGAAAGCCATGCCAGTGTTGCTGACTGTTGCACATTACGGACATTGTGTTATGTGGTGAAAGTCACACCACTGTTACTGACTGTTGCACATTACGGACATTGTGTTATGTGGTGAAAGTCACACCACTGTTACTGACTGTTGCACATTACGGACATTGTGTTATGTGGTGAAAGTCACACCACTGTTACTGACTGTTGCACCACTGTTACTGATTGTTGCACATTACAGACATTGTGTTATATGGTGAAAGTCATACCAGTGTTGCTGACTGTTGCACATTACGGACATTGTGTTATGTGGTGAAAGTCTGAAAGTCATACAACCATTACTGACTGTTGCACATTACGGACATTGTGTTGTGTGTGTAGTCATACTACTGTTGCACCACTGTCACTGACTGTTCACATTATGGACATTGTGTCATATGATGAAAATCATACCACTGTTACTGAGCTGAGCACATTACATTGCAGATGATGTGTAAGTCATGAAAGTTGTACTTGTGTCCACAGTTGTTGCACATTACATTACATTGTTTTACCAGTATTGGTGACAGTGGACACTAAATGTAGATAAGTACAGTACAAATTGTATGGCATGAAGGTGATGAAGAAAAGTATATTGAAGTAGATTACTAGAAATAGGAAAGAGTGGATGAATTAACAATGTAACAGTGCCAGCGGAGGAGATATGGATATGGGTTTTTAGTTCTGATATTTATTTAATTTGCGTTGATGAGGTCTTGTATGAAAATAAAACATACAACAATTTTTTTATGGCGCGAGCAGTTTGTGTGTGAAGTGCGTGTGTATGTAGTTTGTGTTTTAGAGCTCTGTGTGTTTGTGTGTGTGTGTGTGTGTGTGTGTGCATGCGTGTGTGTGTGCAGCAAAGCTAGCCAGCAGCCAGGGCTGAAAACGACTGGTGGCAAGTGCGCATTTTGCAAAACACACCAGACTCGCCACAAAGTTAATCATTGCCACAGAGCCTAAAGGATACAAACATTATTGACCTACCACTGAACACCACCAAAGTGACTCAGCAGCAGTGCAGGTCTCCTCTGGTGTGTGGCCTCCTGGCGACCTAACATCGATGGCACCCTGTGGACTGCCGACGCTGGAACTGCGACGGACGACCCCGGGTGTGGCTGTGTATGGGGGAATCTAAATGAGCGGCGTGGGAGTAATGCCACTGAAACGGTGCAGATGATGGGGCAGCCAAAAGAAAAAAAAAAAAAAAAAAAAAAACATTATTGACCTGTACACTAAAGTTACAAAGGTCAAAGACACACACACACACACTCTCTCTCTCTCTCTCTGAGTTCATAATTATCAATGACAATACATCGCTTCCTGTTGTACAAAACCCATGTGTTACCTCCCAGAGAAATCTTGCTATGTACATTTATTACACTTTAAAATTTAGAGACAAATTTACATAATGAATGTATTAGTATAACTATAAACATGATGAGTATGAACATGCTATGTATTTTTCGTCCAGTTATCGGTTACTCACGTACAATACAGCTTTTTTTCTTTTTTTTTCTTTTTTGTGTGTGTGTGTGAGTGTTTGTTTTTGTTTGTTTGTGGTTTTTTTGGTTTTTTTGCCCCATTTATCCCCCACCCCTTTGTGTATGGGCTGGTGGCCTTCACAATTAAACCTGTGGCAGTGTCAGTGTCAGTGTCTCTCTCTGATAGAGAGAACTTCACAAGATAAACTTGTGCGAGTTTTGCATGATTTCAATATGTGCAAAGACCAATGTTGGAGAAAGTGAGAGGGGAGAGGGGGGACTTCTGAAAAGGAATGCTGGGCTTGCACACACACACACACACACACACACACACACACACACACACACACACACAGCTTCATAACTTGATAATCATTGGGCACTCATACTGTGATGTGTTCCATTTTGTGCCTGTGACATGTATGATGACAATTTTTGGTTTTGTGTGCCGGTATAATTTTCTGTAGTGTATGTGATTCTATGTTCAGGTCAGTCTTTATAATCTGATCAATACATATGAAAAATTAACGAAATGGTCGGTGTCAAAGGAATGATACAGATTTACAAGCATGGTTTATTTTCCAGGAGTTTATTTGTTTTTGTTTGTTTTTTTCAAGGTCTGCAGAAACAACAGACACAGTGACGGAATCTGTCAGACGTTGGACTTCCGATCCAGTGTTCATCAGGGATCAGGGGAGTGTGTCTAATGTGTGTGTGTGAGGAGCAGTGTGTTGTTTGACGTGTGAGGGAGTGTGTCTAATGTGTGTGTGTGAGGAGCAGTGTGTTGTTTGACGTGTGAGGGAGTGTGTCTAATGTGTGTGTGTGTGTGTGAGGAGCAGTGTGTTGTTTGACGTGTGAGGGAGTGTGTCTAATGTGTGTGTGTGTGTGTGTGAGGAGCAGTGTGTTGTTTGACGTGTGAGGGAGTGTGTCTAATGTGTGTGTGAGGAGCAATGTGTTGTTTGACGCGTGAGGGAGTGTGTCTAATGTGTGTGTGTGAGGAGCAGTGTGTTGTTTGACGTGTGAGGGAGTGTGTCTAATGTGTGTGTGTGTGTGTGAGGAGCAGTGTGTTGTTTGACGTGTGAGGGAGTGTGTCTAATGTGTGTGTGTGAGGAGCAGTGTGTTGTTTGACGTGTGAGGGAGTGTGTCTAATGTGTGTGTGAGGAGCAGTGTGTTGTTTGACGTGTGAGGGAGTGTGTCTAATGTGTGTGTGAGGAGCAGTGTGTTGTTTGACGTGTGAGGGAGTGTGTCTAATGTGTGTGTATGAGGAGCAGTGTGTTGTTTGACGTGTGAGGGAGTGTGTCTAATGTGTGTGTGAGGAGCAATGTGTTGTTTGACGTGTGAGGGAGTGTGTCTGATGTGTGTGTGTGAGGAGCAGTGTGTTGTTTGACGTGTGAGGGAGTGTGTCTAATGTGTGTGTGAGGAGCAGTGTGTTGTTTGACGTGTGAGGGAGTGTGTCTAATGTGTGTGTGAGGAGCAATGTGTTGTTTGACGTGTGAGGGAGTGTATCTAATGTGTGTGTGTGAGGAGCAGTGTGTTGTTTGACGTGTGAGGGAGAATGTCCAGTGTGTGTGAGAAACAATGTCTTGTTTGACGTGTGAGGGAATGTGTCTAGTGTGTGTGAAAAACAATGTCTTTGACAGGTGAGGGAGTGTGTCTAGTGTGTGTGAAAAACAATGTCTTTGACAGGTGAGGGAATGTGTCTAGTGTGTGTGAAAAACAATGTCTTGTTTGACGTGTGAGGGAATGTGTCTAGTGTGTGTGATAAACAATGTCTTGTTTGACGTGTGAGGGAATGTGTCTAGTATGTGTGAAAAACAATGTCTCTGACACGTGAGGGAGTGTGTCTAGTGTGTGTGAAAAACAACGTCTTGTTTGACGTGTGAGGGAGTGTGTCCAGTGTGTGTGAGAAACAACGTCTTGTTTGACGTGTGAGGGAGTGTGTCCAGTGTGTGTGAGAAACAATGTCTTGTTTGACGTGTGAGGGAGTGTGTCCAGTGTGTGTGAGAAACAATGTCTTGTTTGACGTGTGAGGGAGTGTGTCCAGTGTGTGTGAGAAACAATGTCTTGTTTGACGTGTGAGGGAGTGTGTCCAGTGTGTGTGTGAGAAACAACGTCTTGTTTGACGTGTGAGGGAGTGTGTCCAGTGTGTGTGAGAAACAATGTCTTGTTTGACGTGTGAGGGAGTGTGTCCAGTGTGTGTGAGAAACAATGTCTTGTTTGACGTGTGAAGGAGTGTGTCCAGTGTGTGTGAGAAACAATGTCTTGTTTGACGTGTGAGGGAGTGTGTCCAGTGTGTGTGTGAGAAACAACGTCTTGTTTGACGTGTGAGGGAGTGTGTCCAGTGTGTGTGAAAAACAATGTCTTGTTTGACGTGTGAGGGAGTGTGTCCAGTGTGTGTGAGAAACAACGTCTTGTTTGACGTGTGAGGGAGTGTGTCTAGCGTCTTGAAGACCTTGTCAAGCAGAGCATGCTTCAGGAGGGGAGACAACCAGTCGTCACGAAGGGCAATGTCAGGACTGCAGGGTGGGTTGGGGCAAACTTGTGCTCTTGTCAATTACCTCCGCTTTATGGGTACATGTGTATGCGCACGCGCACGTATGTGTGTGTATGCGTGTGTGCATCTGTATGTGTATGTTTCTGTGTCAAAGTTTTAAAGTATAAAAATTCAGAATCATTTAATTCGAAAACCTGATTTGGGGACATGTGTGTTTGTGTGTGTATATGCGGTTTTTTTTTGTTGGATTTTGTTTTTGTTTGTTTTTTGTTTTGTTGTTGTTGTTGTTTTCTTTTGTTTTTTGTTTGTTGTTGTTGTTGTTGTTTGTTGTTTTTATGTTTGTTTGTGTGTGTGTGTGTGTGTGTGTGTGTGTGTGTGTGTGTGTGTGTGTGTGTGTGTGTTGTGCGCATGAGAGCATGGATGGACGTGCATACAGGTGATGGCGCATTCATGTGTGTGGCGGGGAAGGGGGTGAAGATGGGAGAGGGGGCATTTTTGTTTGTGCAGAAGAGGGGAGAGAGAAAGTGGTTCTCAAACTTAACTTTAATAATGCAAAGAGAGAGAAGGGTGGGAGGGGGAGGCTGAGGGAGGGGAGGGGGGGGGGGTAGAAAGGTGGCGCTACGCCCAGTGGCAACACCTTATTTTTGCAAGGCACAGTACTCTCACCATTTCTGTTCACCTGGTAAAGATGAATGCAGAAATTTGACCAATTCGTCTCCACTAGTCAAGTTTGCAGATGATTCAGGACTGGCAGGATAATTACTGATGGCGAAGACATCAAGTTGACAGCCAATACGAAATTGACAGATTTGTGAACTGGTGTGAAGAAAATTACCTTGAACTGAAAGTTGGCGAAACGAAAGATATTGCAATTGACTTCAGAAAAAAAAAATCATGCTTAAGTAAAAATTATCATAAAATTTTAAGTGGTTGAACTTGTAGACTCATACAGATACCTTGATGTTATAACTGACAAATAGCTTTATATATATATATATATATATATATATATATATATATATATATATATATATATATATATATATATATATATAAGAAGTCTTTTGATGTGTGCAAGCAGAAGCTCCAAATGTTTTACAATCTGTTGTCGGCAGTGTTTTAACTTTTGCGCCATGTGCTGGGGTGTAAACTAAACCAAGCATGTCGTCAAAGACAGGTTGGAAAAAGCCGTGAGGAAAGCGGGTGGGGCTGAGGGTAAAAAGACAATACACTTCTAGCTGCATGCACAGCAGAAGACTAACTGACAGACCAATGACAATTTGAACAGACGAAACACACCCACTACACGACAACATCGACAGCAGTCAGAGAGAAGTGGCAAGTTCTGAGCTCAACGCGCAAGATCTGGTTTCATGAATTCATTCATTCCAACAGCCATTCGCGCACACAACCCAAGCATGCAACACACTTGCTCATTGGACTGTGACAACAGACACCCGAATTTCCCCAGCAGATGAGTGAATGTGGGACTGTGGAGCTGAGCTCAGGCACGTATGGGAAGCAGGGTGCGGGAGGTGTTGGGCGATTGAGGGGGCGGGGGGTACACGGCAAGCGTTATTGTGAGTGTTGTGGGTTGTTGGGTTTTTTTTTTTTTTTTTTTTTTTTGGTTGTTGTTGTTGTTTTGTTTGTTTGTTTTGTTCTGTTTTTAAATTACAATTATTTGCTCTCTTTTTTAATTACCGGCGTGATATATGGTGTGTGTGTGTGTGTGTGTGGGCTTATTAGGCAATCGACAGCTATTGTTGGTTCTTATTTGACTGGTTTCAACCTCTTTTTACAGTGCGCATGATCATTTATGTTTGTGTTTACAATGAGCCTGTGACTGCACAAGTTAATTTGTGTGGATTAATAGGTGGTTTTTTTATTGATTGATTGATTGGTTTGAAAGAGCTACCACAACACACACACACACACACACACACACACACATACGGACACACACACATACACACACGGACGCGCGCGCGCACACACACACACACGGACGCGCGCGCGCGCGCGCACACACACACACACACACACACACACTCACACACACCAAGAGTCACGCCACATTTAATAATTTTGCGATCCATTTTATTGACCAAGCAGTCCTGACAAACTACAGACACAGCGACGGTCAGACTGACATCAACGTCTTCAGCGACTGTGCCGCACACACCCACACCTCACGGGTGGGGAAAGGAAGAGGGGGTGGGTGTGCGGGGCAGGGGAAGGGAGGATTAGTACTCGTCCTCCTCCTCCTCACCCTCACCCTCCACGGAGTCGACGCCCACCTCCTCGTAGTCCTTCTCCAGGGCAGCCAGATCCTCACGGGCCTCGGAGAACTCGCCCTCCTCCATGCCCTCACCCACGTACCAGTGGACGAAGGCACGCTTGGCGTACATCAGATCGAACTTGTGGTCCAGACGGGCCCAGGCCTCAGCGATGGCCGTGGTGTTGCTGAGCATGCACACGGCGCGCTGCACCTTGGCCAGGTCCCCCCCAGGAACCACTGTGGGGGGCTGGTAGTTGATGCCCACCTGTACACACACACACACACACACACACACACACACACACGTACGCAAGCACGCACACATACACGCATTCACACACGCATGTACACACCCACACACACACGCAAGCATGCACGCACGCACAGAGAAACAAGCACACCTTTAGCATTGTGCTGCATTATATCTGCTTACGTTTTCTAATCTATTTATTAGTCATTCATTAATCTAATGATGTATCCATTTATTTCTTTATGCTTTTTCCCCCTCAAGGCCTGACAAAGCGCGTTGGGTTGTGCTGCTGGTCAGGCATCTGCTAGGCAGATGTGGCGTAGTGTATATGATTTGTCTGAACACAGTGACGCCTCCTTGAGAGACTGAACAGAGCTGAACTACATCAGTGTAAACTGAACAGGAGAGGGGCACAAGTTGAGGCTCACCTGATCACGCATGAACGCGCGCACACAGAGGCGCTGACAAGCACGCAGATGTACACGTACACATGTACGCACATTTCATTTATCCTTGACAAGTCATGACATGCGTGTCAACTGAATTCATTTACTGATATCAGAGCTTGTGTGAGCCCTCTCTCGCCACCCAGTCCTAACACAGTGTCTGCGGCTCACCCCTCCACCCCTTCCCCGCCTATTCACCACAGCTCCAATACCCCATTCGTTGAATGCCCTTCCCTCAAATGTATCTGCCTCTCCCCCATTGACTCATAGATTCCAGTATAAAAGCCGTGGCTTATAATTATGAATCCGTGGCCTGTCAAATGTATGGTGGTGTCAGAGCCAGAAACAAGGTCAGATAATATAAACCCTATCTACCAACTGTGATCGAGGGCAATGTGCAATCACTCAGAAACAAAACAGACGAACTTTCGGCCAACATTTTATCCTGCTCCGATTTTAAAACGTGTAGTTTCATGTGTTTTACAGAAACGTGGCTAAACAGTTTTATTGCTGATGAACAAGTGTCTTTAGATGGTTTTAGTTTATTCAGGGGGAATAGGACTGAGGATGCGGGGAAGAAGGGGGGAGGTGGGGTGTGTGTTTTTATCAACAAACAATGGTGTCACCCAAACAATATCACTGTCACACACAAGGAATGCTCACCTGTGTTAGAGTTCATGACCCTTGGAATCAGGCCATACTACTTGCCACGGGAATTTTCTCACGTGCAACTGACAGTTGTGTATATTCACCCCAAAGCCAGTGCGAGTGAAGCAGAGAACGCAATTGCCAGCCACGTACACGATCTTGAGGCATGTGTGTGTGTGTGTGTGTGCGTGCGTGCGTGCATGTCATTTTTAGTAATCTATCCCCTTTTTTTGTTGGATGTTTTCATTTGTTAATATTGTTGTGCAGTACCCTATTGTCTTAACATGAGTATGTGTGTGTGTGTGGGGGGGGGGGGATTGGTATATCGTCAGCTATTGGGAATTTTTATTTGACTAGTTTTAATCTCTTCTTATGTTGCGCATGATTTTATGCCAGTGTTTACAATGAGCCTGTGATTGCACAACTTAATTTCCATGTGGATTAATAAAGTGTTTTTGATTTATTGATTTGATTTTGTATCGGCCTCTCCCCATGGACATAAATAGATTCTAGTAATAAGTCCTTCGCCTTCTATTCATGAGACCGTGGCCTGTCAACTACCCCCACCCCCTGCACCTCTCCATGCTCCCTCCCACCCCCACACCCCCACCCCTGACACCCCCTGTTCCCAGCAGAGAGACACTGACCTTGAATCCAGTGGGGCACCAGTCCACGAACTGGATGGTTCGCTTGGTCTTGATGGTGGCGATGGCGGCGTTGACGTCCTTGGGCACAATGTCCCCACGGAACAGCACGCAGCAAGCCATGTACTTGCCGTGGCGGGGGTCGCACTTCACCATCTGGTTGGCCGGCTCGAAGCAGGCGTTGGTGATCTCAGCCACGGACAGCTGCTCGTGGTAGGCCTTCTCGGCGGAGATGACGGGGGCGTAGGTGGCCAGGGGGAAGTGGATACGGGGGTAGGGCACCAGGTTGGTCTGGAACTCCGTCAGATCCACGTTCAGGGCGCCGTCAAAGCGCAGAGAGGCGGTGATGGAGGAGACGATCTGGCCGATCAGACGGTTGAGGTTGGTGTAGGTGGGACGCTCGATGTCCAGGTTGCGGCGGCAGATGTCGTAGATGGCCTCGTTGTCCACCATGAAGGCGCAGTCCGAGTGCTCCAGGGTGGTGTGGGTGGTCAGGATGGAGTTGTAGGGCTCCACCACTGCTGTGGACACCTGTCACAGCACACAGTCATAGTAATGATGGTAATGATGATGGTGGACCACCCAGCATACCCTTATTCCACCACATCCACCCACCCCCACACCTCCACATCCCCACCCATCACACCCCCGACACCCAGCCACCACAAACCCACATGCCCACACCCCACACCCACATCCCCAACACCACCACCCCACCCACCTGAGG